>NW_026061710.1:20855614-21155716 GCF_023897955.1 Schistocerca gregaria
GGTCTTCTGGGGAACGATCAAAGCGTAGACTGTTAGAGACATTACTCCCATGGGGGAAAGTGCGCATGGTGACTGTTGTATTCAATCCCGATGCAATTACTGTGTTTCATCAACACCCTGATAGTCAACACATTACAGAATGCCACCAGATGTGCATCGGAAACTACTACTGGTCTTCCAGCGAACGATCAAATCGTAGTTTGTTTGAGACATTACTCCCGTGGAGGAAAATGCGCATGGTGAATGTTGTATTCAATCCGGATGCAATTTCTGTGTTTCATCAAAACTCTGATAGTCCACATTTTACAGAATGCCTCCAGATGTGCATCGTAAACTACTACTGGTCTTCCAGGGAACGATGAAAGCGTAGACTGTTTGAGACATTACTCCAATGGAGGAAAATGCGCATGGTGACAGTTGTATTCAATCCCGATGCAATTTCTGTGTTTCATCAATACTCTGAGAGTGCATAGATTACAGTATGCCACCAGATGTTCATCGGAAACTACTACTGGTCTTCCAGGGAACGATCAAATCGTAGATTGTTTGAGACATTACTCCCGTGGAGGAAAGTGCGCATGGTGACTGTTGTATTCAATCCCGATGCAATTTCTGTGTTTCATCAACACTCTGATAGTCCACAGATTACAGAAAGCCCCAGATGTTCATCGGAAACTACTTCTGTTCTTCCAGGGAACGATCAAAGCGTAGAATGTTTGAGACATTACTCCAATGGAGGTAACTGCGCATGGAGACTGTTGTATTCAATCCCGATGCAATTTCTGTGATTCGTCAACACTCTGATAGTCCACAGATTACAGAATGCCTCCAGATGTTCATCGGAAACTACTACTTTCTTCCAGGGAACGATCCAAGCGTAGACTGTTTGAGACTTTATTCCCATGGAGGGATGTGCGTATGGTGACTGTTGTATTCAATCACGATGCAATTTCTGTGTTTCATCAACACTCTGATAGTCCGCAGATTACAGAATGCCTCCAGATGTACATCGTAAACTACTACTGGTCTTCCAGGGAACGATCAAAGCGTAGACTGTTTGAGACATTACTCCCATGGAGGAAACTACGCATGGAGACTGTTGTATTCAACCCCGATGCAATTTCTGAGTTTCATCATCACTCTGTTAGTCCACAGTGTACAGAAAGCCTCCAGATGTGCATAGGAAACTACTACTGGTCTTCTGGGGAACGATCAAAGCGTAGACTGTTAGAGACATTACTCCCATGGAGGAAAGTGCGCATGGTGACTGTTGTATTCAATCCCGATGCAATTACTGTGTTTCATCAACACCCTGATAGTCTACACATTACAGAATGCCACCAGATGTGCATCGGAAACTACTACTGGTCTTCCAGGGAACGATCAAATCGTAGTTTGTTTGAGACATTACTCCCGTGGAGGAAAATGCGCATGGTGAATGTTGTATTCAATCCGGATGCAATTTCTGTGTTTCATCAAAACTCTGATAGTCCACATTTTACAGAATGCCTCCAGATGTGCATCGTAAACTACTACTGGTCTTCCAGGGAACGATGAAAGCGTAGACTGTTTGAGACATTACTCCAATGGAGGAAAATGCGCATGGTGACAGTTGTATTCAATCCCGATGCAATTTCTGTGTTTCATCAATACTCTGAGAGTGCATAGATTACAGTATGCCACCAGATGTTCATCGGAAACTACTACTGGTCTTCCAGGGAACGATCAAATCGTAGATTGTTTGAGACATTACTCCCGTGGAGGAAAGTGCGCATGGTGACTGTTGTATTCAATCCCGATGCAATTTCTGTGTTTCATCAACACTCTGATAGTCCACAGATTACAGAAAGCCCCAGATGTTCATCGGAAACTACTTCTGTTCTTCCAGGGAACGATCAAAGCGTAGAATGTTTGAGACATTACTCCAATGGAGGTAACTGCGCATGGAGACTGTTGTATTCAATCCCGATGCAATTTCTGTGATTCGTCAACACTCTGATAGTCCACAGATTACAGAATGCCTCCAGATGTTCATCGGAAACTACTACTTTCTTCCAGGGAACGATCCAAGCGTAGACTGTTTGAGACTTTATTCCCATGGAGGGATGTGCGTATGGTGACTGTTGTATTCAATCACGATGCAATTTCTGTGTTTCATCAACACTCTGATAGTCCGCAGATTACAGAATGCCTCCAGATGTACATCGTAAACTACTACTGGTCTTCCAGGGAACGATCAAAGCGTAGACTGTTTGAGACATTACTCCCATGGAGGAAACTACGCATGGAGACTGTTGTATTCAACCCCGATGCAATTTCTGAGTTTCATCATCACTCTGTTAGTCCACAGTGTACAGAAAGCCTCCAGATGTGCATAGGAAACTACTACTGGTCTTCTGGGGAACGATCAAAGCGTAGACTGTTAGAGACATTACTCCCATGGAGGAAAGTGCGCATGGTGACTGTTGTATTCAATCCCGATGCAATTACTGTGTTTCATCAACACCCTGATAGTCTACACATTACAGAATGCCACCAGATGTGCATCGGAAACTACTACTGGTCTTCCAGGGAACGATCAAATCGTAGTTTGTTTGAGACATTACTCCCGTGGAGGAAAATGCGCATGGTGAATGTTGTATTCAATCCGGATGCAATTTCTGTGTTTCATCAACACTCTGATAGTCCACATTTTACAGAATGCATCCAGATGTGCATCGTAAACTACTACTGGTCTTCCAGGGAACTGTGAAAGAGTAGACTGTTTGGGACATTGCTTTTATGGAGGAAAGTGCGCATGGTGACTGTTGTATTCAATCCCGATGCAATTTCTGTTTTTCATCAACATTCTGATAGTCCACAGATTACAGAATGCCTCCAGATGTTCATCGTAAACTACTACTGGTATTCCAGGGAACGATCAAAGCGTAGACTGTTTGAGACATTACTCCCATCGAGGACATTGCGCATGGAGACTCTCGTATTTAACCCCGATGCAATTTCTGTCTTTCATCAACACTCTGATAGTCCACAGTGTACAGAAAGCCTCTAGATGTGCATAGGAAACTACAACTGGTCTTCTGGGGAACGATCAAAGCGTAGACATTTAGAGACATTAATCCCATGAAGGAAAGTGCGCATGGTGACTGATGTATTCAATCCCGAGACAATTTCTGTGTCTCATCAACACTCTGATAGTCCACAGATTACAGAAAGCCCCCGATGTGCATCGGACACTACTACTGGTCTTCCATGGAACGATCAAAGCGTAGACTGTTTGAGACTTTACTCCCATGGAGGAATGAGCGCATGGTGACTGTTGTATTCAATCCCGATGCAATTTCTGTGTTTCATCAACACTCTGATAGTCCACAGATTACAGAATGCCGCCAGATGTTCATCGGAAACTACTACTGGTCTTCCAGGGAACGATCAAAGCGTAGACTGTTTGATACTTTACTACCGTTGAGGAAAGTGCGCATGGTGACTGTTGTATTCGATCCCGTTGCAATTTCTTTGTTTCATCAACACTCTGATAGTCCACAGATTACAGAATGCCTCCAGATGTACATCGTAAACTACTACTGGTCTTCCAGGGAACGATCAAAGCATAGACTGTTTGAGACATTACTCCCATGGAGGAAACTGCGCATGGAAACTGTTGTATTCAACCCCGATGCAATTTCTGTGTTTCATCAACACTCTGATAGTCCACAGTGTACAGAAAGCCTCCAGATGTGCATAGGAAACTACTACTGGTCTTCTGGGGAACGATCAAAAAGTAGACTGTTAGAGATATTACTCCCATGGAGGAAAGTGCGCATGGTGACTGTTGTATTCAATCCCGATGCAATTACTGCGATTCATTAACACCCTGATAGTCTACACATTACACAATGCCACCAGATGTACATCGTAAACTACTGCTGGTCTTCCAGGGAACGATCAAATCGTAGTTTGTTTGAGACATTACTCCCGTGGAGGAAAATGCGAATGGTGACTGTTGTATTCAATCCGGATGCAATTTCTGTGTATCATCAACACTCTGATAGTCCACATTTTACAGAATGCCTCCAGATGTGCATCGAAAACTACTACTGGTCTTCCAGGGAACTATGAAAGCGTAGACTGTTTGAGACATTACTCCAATGGAGGAAAGTGCGCATGGTGACTGTTGTATTCAATCCCGATGCAATTTCTGTGTTTCATCAACACTCTAATAGTCCACAGATTACAGAATGCCTCCAGATGTGCATCGGAAACTACTACTGGTCTTACAGGGAACGATCAAAGCATAGACTGTTTGAGAATTACTCCCATGGAGGAAAGTGCGCATGGTGACTGTTGTATTCAATCCCGATGCAATTTCTGTGTTTCATCAACACTCTGATAGGCCACAGATTACAGAATGTCGCCAGATGTGCATCGGAAACTACTACTGGTCTTCCAGGGAACGATCAAATCGTAGACTGTTCAAGACATACCTCCCGTGGAGGAAAGTGCGCATGGTGACTGTTGTATTCAATCCCGATGCAATTTCTGTGTTTCATCAACACTCTGATACTCCACAGTATACAGAATGCCTCCAGATGTTAATCGGAAACTACTACTGGTCTTCCAGGGAACGATCAAAGCGTAGACTGTTTGAGACATTACTATCATGGAGGAAAGTGCGCATGGTGACTGTTGTATTCAATCCCGATGCAATTTCTGTGTTTCATCGGCACTCTAATAGTAAACAGATTACAGAATTTCTCCAGATGTGCATCGCAATCTACTACTGGTCTTCCAGGGAACGATCAAAGCGTTGACTTTTTGGAACATTACTCCCATGGAGGAATATGCGAATGGTGACTGTTGTATTCAATCCCGATGCAATTACTGTGTTTCATCAACACCCTGATAGTCTACACATTACAGAATGCCACCCAATGAGCATCGGAAACTACTACTGGTCTTCCAGGGAACGATCAAAGCGTAGATTGTTTGAGACATTACTCCCATGGAAGAAAGTGCGCATGGTCACTGTTGTATTCAATCCGAATTAAATTTCTGTGTTTCATCAACACTCTGATAGTCCACAGATTGCAGAATGCCTCCAAATGTTCATCGGAAACTACTACTTGTCTTCCACGGAACGATCAAAGCGTAGACTGTTTGAGACATTACTCCCATGGAGGAAACTGCGCATGGTGACTGTTGTATTCATTCCCGATGCCATTTCTGTGTTTCATCAACACTCTGATAGTCCACAGATTACAGAATGCCACCAGATGTGCATCGGAAATTACTACTGGTCTTACAGGGAACGATCAAAGCATAGACTGTTTGAGAATTACTCCCATGGAGGAAACTGCGCATGGAGACTGTTGTATTCAATCCCGATGCAATTTATGTGTTTCATCAACACTCTGATAGTCCACAGATTACAGAATGCCCCCAGATGTTCATCGGAAACTACTACTGGTCTTCCAGGCAACGATCAAAGTGTAGACTGTTTGGGACTTTACTCCCATGGATTAATGCGCGCATGGTGACTGTTGTATTCAATCCCGATGCAATTTCTGTGTTTCATCAACACTCTGATAGTCCACAGATTACGGAATGCCGCCATATGTTCATCGGAAACTACTACTGGTCTTCCAGGGAACGATCAAAGCGTAGACTGTTTGAGACATTACTTTTATGGAGGAAAGTGCGCATGGTGACTGTTGTATTCAATCCCGACGCAATTTCTGTGTTTCATCAACACTCTGATAGTCCACAGTGTACAGAAAGCCTCCAGATGTGCATAGGAAACTACTACTGGTCATCTGGGGAACAATCAAAGCGTAGACTGTTAGAGACATTACTCCCATGGAGGAAAGTGCGCATGGTGACTGTTGTATTCAATCCCGATGCAATTACTATGTTTCATCAACACCCTGATAGTCTACACATTACAGAATGCCACCAGATGTGCATCGGAAACTACTACTGTTCTTCCAGGGAACGATGAAAGCGTAGACTGTTTGAGACATTACTCCAATGGAGGAAAGTGCGCATGGTGACTGTTGTATTCAATCCCGATGCAATATCTGTGTTTCATCAACACTCTGATAGTCCACAGATTACAGAATGCCTCGAGATGTTCATCGGAAACTACTACTGGTCTTCCTGGGAACGATCAAATCGTATACTGTTTGAGACATTACTTTTATGGGGGAATTCTCGCATGGTGACTGTTGTATTCAATCCCGATGCAATTGCTGTGTTTCATCAACACTCTAATAGTCCACAGATTACAGAATGCCTCCAGATGTGCGTCGGAAACTACTACTGGTCTTACAGGGAACGATCAAAGCGTAGACTGTTCGAGACATACCTACCGTGGAGGAAAGGGCGCATGGTGAGTGTTGTATTCATTCCCGATGCAATTTCTGTGTTTCGTTAACACTCTGATAGTCCACAGATTTCAGAAGGCCACCAGATGTGCATCGGAAGCTACTACTGTTCTTACAGCGAACGATCAAAGAATAGACTGTTTGAGAATAACTCCCATAGAGGAAGGTGCGCATGGTGACTGTTGTATTCAATCCCGAGGTAATTTCTGTGTTTCATCAACACTCTGATAGTCCACAGATTACAGAATGCCACCAGATGTGCATCGGAAACTACTACTGGTCCTCCAGTGAAGGATCAAAGCGTAGACTGTTTGAGACATTACTCCCATGTAGGAAAGTGAGCATGGTGACTGTTGTATTCAATCCCGATGCAGTTTCTGAATTTCATGAACACTCTGATTGTCCCCAAATTACAGAATGCCACCAGATGTGCATCGGAAACTACTACTGGTCTTCCAGGGAACGATGAAATCGTAGACTGTTTCAGACATTACTCCCATGGAGGAGAGTGCGGATGGTGACTGTTGTATTCAATCCCGATGCAATTTCTGTGTTTCATCAACACTCTGATAGTCCACAGATTACAGAATGCCTCCAGATGTGCATCGGAAACTACTACTTGTCTTACAGGGAACGATCAAATCATAGACTGTTTGAGACATTACTCCCATGTAGGAAAGTGAGCATGGTGACTGTTGTATTCAATCCAGATGCAATTTCTGTGTTTCATCAACACTCTGATAGTCCACAGATTACAGAATGCCGCCAGATGTTCATCGGAAACTACTACTGGTCTTCCAGGGAACGATCAAAGCGTAGACTGTTTGAGACTTTACTACCGTTGAGGAAAGTGCGCATGGTGACTGTTGTATTCAATCCCGTTGCAATTTCTTTGTTTCATCAACACTCTGATAGTCCACAGATTACAGCATGCCTCCAGATGTACATCGTAAACTACTACTGGTCTTCCAGGGAACGATCAAAGCATAGACTGTTTGAGACATTACTCCCATGGAGGAAACTGCGCATGGAGACTGTTGTATTCAACCCCGATGCAATTTCTGTGTTTCATCAACACTCTGATAGTCCACAGTGTACAGAAAGCCTCCAGATGTGCATAGGAAACTACTACTGGTCTTCTGGGGAACGATCAAAAAGTAGACTGTTAGAGAGATTACTCCCATGGAGGAAAGTGCGCATGGTGACTGTTGTATTCAATCCGGATGCAATTTCTGTGTATCATCAACACTCTGATAGTCCACATTTTACAGAATGCCTCCAGATGTGCATCGAAAACTACTACTGGTCTTCCAGGGAACTATGAAAGCGTAGACTGTTTGAGACATTACTCCAATGGAGGAAAGTGCGCATGGTGACTGTTGTATTCAATCCCGATGCAATTTCTGTGTTTCATCAACACTCTAATAGTCCACAGATTACAGAATGCCTCCAGATGTGCATCGGAAACTACTACTGGTCTTACAGGGAACGATCAAAGCATAGACTGTTTGAGAATTACTCCCATGGAGGAAAGTGCGCATGGTGACTGTTGTATTCAATCCCGATGCAATTTCTGTGTTTCATCAACACTCTGATAGGCCACAGATTACAGAATGCCGCCAGATGTGCATCGGAAACTACTACTGGTCTTCCAGGGAACGATCAAATCGTAGACTGTTCAAGACATACCTCCCGTGGAGGAAAGTGCGCATGGTGACTGTTGTATTCAATCCCGATGCAATTTCTGTGTTTCATCAACACTCTGATACTCCACAGTATACAGAATGCCTCCAGATGTTAATCGGAAACTACTACTGGTCTTCCAGGGAACGATCAAAGCGTAGACTGTTTGAGACATTACTATCATGGAGGAAAGTGCGCATGGTGACTGTTGTATTCAATCCCGATGCAATTTCTGTGTTTCATCGGCACTCTAATAGTAAACAGATTACAGAATTTCTCCAGATGTGCATCGCAATCTACTACTGGTCTTCCAGGGAACGATCAAAGCGTTGACTTTTTGGAACATTACTCCCATGGAGGAATATGCGAATGGTGACTGTTGTATTCAATCCCGATGCAATTACTGTGTTTCATCAACACCCTGATAGTCTACACATTACAGAATGCCACCCAATGAGCATCGGAAACTACTACTGGTCTTCCAGGGAACGATCAAAGCGTAGATTGTTTGAGACATTACTCCCATGGAAGAAAGTGCGCATGGTCACTGTTGTATTCAATCCGAATTAAATTTCTGTATTTCATCAACACTCTGATAGTCCACAGATTGCAGAATGCCTCCAGATGTTCATCGGAAACTACTACTTGTCTTCCAGGGAACGATCAAAGCGTAGACTGTTTGAGACATTACTCCCATGGAGGAAACTGCGCATGGTGACTGTTGTATTCATTCCCGATGCAATTTCTGTGTTTCATCAACACTCTGATAGTCCACAGATTACAGAATGCCACCAGATGTGCATCGGAAATTACTACTGGTCTTACAGGGAACGATCAAAGCATAGACTGTTTGAGAATTACTCCCATGGAGGAAACTGCGCATGGAGACTGTTGTATTCAATCCCGATGCAATTTATGTGTTTCATCAACAGTCTGATAGTCCACAGATTTCAGAAGGCCACCAGATGTGCATCGGATGCTACTACTGTTCTTACAGCGAACGATCAAAGAATAGACTGTTTGAGAATAACTCCCATAGAGGAAGGTGCGCATGGTGACTGTTGTATTCAATCCCGAGGTAATTTCTGTGTTTCATCAACACTCTGATAGTCCACAGATTACAGAGTGCCACCAGATGTGCATCGGAAACTACTACTGGTCCTCCAGTGAAGGATCAAAGCGTAGACTGTTTGAGACATTACTCCCATGTAGGAAAGTGAGCATGGTGACTGTTGTGTTCAATCCCGATGCAGTTTCTGAATTTCATGAACACTCTGATTGTCCCCAAATTACAGAATGCCATCAGATGTGCATCGGAAACTACTACTGGTCTTCCAGGGAACGATGAAATCGTAGACTGTTTCAGACATTACTCCCATGGAGGAGAGTGCGGATGGTGACTGTTGTATTCAATCCCGATGCAATTTCTGTGTTTCATCAACACTCTGATAGTCCACAGATTACAGAATGCCTCCAGATGTGCATCGGAAACTACTACTTGTCTTACAGGGAACGATCAAATCATAGACTGTTTGAGACATTACTCCCATGTAGGAAAGTGAGCATGGTGACTGTTGTATTCAATCCAGAAGCAATTTCTGTGTTTCATCAACACTCTGATACTCCACAGCTTACAGAATGCCTCCAGATGTGCATTGGAAACTACTACTGGTCTACTGGGGAACGATCAAAGCGTAGACTGTTAGAGACATTACTACCATTGAGGAAAGTGCGCATGGTGACTGTTGTATTCAATCCCGATGCAATTACTGTGTTTCATTAACACCCTGATAGTCTACACATTACAGAATGCCACCAGATGTGCATCTGAAACTACTACTGGTCTTCCAGGAAACGTTCAAAGCGTAGATTGTTTGAGACATTACTCCCATGGAAGAAAGTGCGCATGGTGACTGTTATATTCAATCCGGATGCTATTTCTGTGTTTCATCAACACTCTGAGAGTCCACATATTACAGAATGCCTCCAGATGTGCATCGGAAACTACTACTGGTCTTCCAGGGAACTATGAAAGCGTAGACTGTTTGAGACATTACTCCAATGGAGGAAACTGCGCATGTTGACTGTTGTATTCAATCCCGATGCAATTTCTGTGTTTCATCAACACTCTTATAGTCCATAGATTACAGAATGCCTCCAGATGTTCATCGGAAACAACTACTGGTCTTCCAGGGAACGATGAAATCGTAGACTGTTTGAGACATTTCTTTTATGGGGGAATGTGCGCATTGCGACTGTTGTATTCAATCCCGATGCAATTTCTGTGTTTCATCAACACTCTAATAGTCCACAGATTACAGAATGCCTCCAGATGTGCATCGGAAACTACTACTTTCTTACAGGGAACGATCAAATCATAGACTGTTTGAGAATTACTCCCATGGAGGAAAGTGCGCATGGTGACTGTTGTATTCAATCCCGATGCAATTTCTGTGTTTCATCAACACTCCGATAGGCTACAGAGTACAGAAAGCCTCCAGATGTGCATCGGAAACTACTACTGGTCTTCTAGGGAACGATCAAAGCGTAGACTGTTAGAGACTTTACTCCCATGGAGGAAAGTGCGCATGGTGACTGTTGTATTCAATCCCGATGCAATTTCTGTGTTTCATCAACACTCTGATAGTAAAGAGATTACAGAATGCCTCCAGATGTGTATCGGAAACTACTACTGGTCTTCCAGTTAACGATCAAAGCGTAGACTATTTGAGACATTACTCCCATGGAGGAAAGTGCGCATGGTGACTGTTGTATTCAATCCCGATGCAATTTCTGTGTTTCATCAACACTCTGATAGTCCACAGAGTACAGAAAGCCTCCAGATATGCATCGGAAGCTACTACTGGTCTTCCAGGGAACGATCAAAGCGTAGACTGTTAGAGACATTACACCCATGGAGGAAAGTGCGCATATATTTCAGGCGTATTATAGTATTTGACAGTTGTAGCATCGCGCTTTAGTGTTTACTTCGTAGATTCTTATTTAAATTGCGTGTGAGTTTCGTATAGGAGGTGCAATTTCGAGTTTTAGTTACTGTAATCGTAAATTCAGCAGATTGTAGCGCAGTCGTTAGGCATTTGTACAGGTTAGTTGATACATTCTTTGTGTGTTCCGCTTGCGTTATCTAGGCATGGACTCGTGCTTCAGTAACTGTTGTTAAACATCATTTAGAATGGACAGCGACTGCGATTTCTGTGTTCGGATGAGGGCTGACTTGGCATCCCTTTGCTCACAGCTGCAATCGGCGCTGACTTCGGTCGCGCAGCTTGAGGCTGTTGCCAATGGGCACCACTGTGGGGAGCCGGACTCGGGTATCACGGGGATGTCGACCTCATCCCGTCTGTTCCCAGATCGGGTATGCCGCTGTGGTTGCCCCGGTTGCTGCCCGCAGTGGGGCTGAGCCCTCGCCTGTGGTTGATTGGGAGGTCGTTCCAAGGCGTGGCAGGCAGCGAAAGGCGTCCCCGGAGGCTGATCAGAAAGCCTCCCCGGTGCGTCTGACAAACCGGTTTCAGGCACTGTCTCTGGCTGAGCCAGATGCAGCCGCCTGCCCTGTTTCAGAGGATCATTCTCAGCCTTCAAGGTCCGGGCAATCGCAGAGGGTGGGCTTACTGGTAGTTGGGAGCTCCAATGTTAGGCGCGTAATGGGGCCCCTTAGGGATATGGCGGCTAAGGAGGGGAAGAAATCCAGTGTGCACTCCGTGTGCATTCCGGGAGGAGTCATTCCTGATGTGGAAAGGGTCCTTCCGGATGCCATGAAGAGCACAGGGTGCCGCCAGCTGCAGGTGGTGGCACATGTCGGCACTAATGACGTGTGTCGCTTTGGATCTGAGGAAATTCTCTCTGGATTCCAGCGGCTATCTGTTTTGGTGAAGGCTGCCGGTCTTGCTTACGAGATGAAGGCAGAGCAGACCATCTGCAGCATCGTTGACAGAACCGATTGCGGACCTTTGGTGCAGAGCCGGGTGGAGGGTCTGAATCAGAGGCTCAGACGGTTTTGCGACCGTATTGGCTGCAGATTCCTTGACTTGCGCCATAGGGTGGTGGGGTTTCGGGTTCCGCTGAATAGGTCAGGAGTTCACTACACTCAGCTGGCGGCTACACGGGTAGCGGAGGCTGTGTGGCATGGACTGGGCAGTTTCTTAGGTTAGAAGGCCTCGGGAAAGTGCGGGATGGGCTGCAATGTCAAAGGGTGCTTGGCAATTACAGGACGTGCTTGGATCAAGGAACAGTCGGAATTATAGTTGTAAACTGTTGTAGTTGCGCTGGAAAAGTCCCTGAGCTTCAAGCGCTAATAGAAAGCACAGAAGCTGATATCGTTATAGGTACAGAAAGCTGGCTAAAGCCTGAAATAAGTTCTGTAGAAATTTTTACGAAGTCTCAGACGGTGTTCAGGAAAGATAGATTAGGCAGAATTGGTGGTGGAGTGTTGGTGTCTGTCAGTAGTTGTTTATCTTGTAGTGAAGTCGAAGTAGATACTCCGTGCGAATTGGTGTGGGTGGAGGTTATACTTAACAGCCGAATTAAGTTAATAATTGGCTCCTTCTACCGACCCCCAGACTCCGATGATACAGTTGCGGAACAGTTCAGAGAAAGTTTGAGTCTCGTAACAAATAAATACCCCACTCATACGGTTATAGTTGGTGGGGACTTCAACCTACCCTCGGTATGTTGGCAAAAATACTTGTTCAAAACCGGTGGTATGCAGAAAACGTCTTCCGAGATTGTCCTAAATGCATTCTCCGAAAATTATTTCGAGCAGTTAGTCCACGAACCCACGAGAATTGGAAATGGTTGCGAAAACACACTTGACCTCTTGGCCACAAACAATCCAGAGCTGATAGAGAGCATCATGACTGATACAGGGATTAGTGATCACAAGGTCATTGTAGCTAGGCTCAATACCATTTCTTCCAAATCCATCAGAAACAAACACAAAATAATTTTATTTAAAAAAGCGGATAAAGCGCCACTAGAAGCCTTCCTAAAAGACAATTTCCATTCCTTCCGAACTGACTATGCGAATGTAGACGAGATGTGGCTCAAATTCAAAGATATAGTAGCAACAGCAATTGAGATATTCATACCTCATAAATTGGTAAGAGATGGAACGGATCCCCCGTGGTACACAAAAAAGGTCCGAACGCTGTTGCAGAGGCAACGGAAAAAGCATGCGAAGTTCATAAGAACGCGAAATCCTGAAGATGGGCTAAAATTTACAGACGCGCGAAATTTGGCACGTACTTCAATGCGAGATGCCTTTAATAGGTTCCACAACGAAACATTGTCTCGAAATTTGGTAGAAAATCCGAAGAAATTCTGGTCGTATGTAAAGTACACAAGCGGCAAGACGCAGTCAATACCTTCGCTGCGCAGTGCCGATGGTACTGTTATCGACGACTGTGCCGCTAAAGCGGAGTTATTGAACGCAGTTTTCCGAAATTCCTTCACCAGGGAAGACGAATGGAATATTCCAGAATTTGAAACACGAACATCTGCTAGCATGAGTTTCTTAGAAGTAGATACCTTAGGGGTTGCGAAGCAACTCAAATCGCTTGATACGGGCAAGTCTTCAGGTCCAGATTGTATACCGATTAGGTTCCTTTCAGATTACGCTGATACTATAGCTCCCTACTTAGCACTCATATACAACCTCTCGCTCACCGATAGATCTGTACCTACAGATTGGAAAATTGCGCAGGTCGCACCAGTGTTCAAGAAGGGTAGTAGGAGTAATCCATTTAACTACAGACCTATATCATTGACGTCGGTTAGCAGTAGGGTTTTGGAGCATATACTGTATTCAAACATTATGAATCACCTCGAAGAGAACGATCTATTGACACGTAATCAGCATGGCTTCAGAAAACATCGCTCTTGTGCAACGCAGCTAGCTCTTTATTCGCACGAAGTAATGGCCGCTATCGACTGGGGATCTCAAGTTGATTCCGTATTTCTAGATTTCCGGAAAGCTTTTGACACCGTTCCTCACAAGCGACTTCTAATCTAGCTGCGGAGCTATGGGGTATCGTCTCAGTTGTGCGACTGGATTCGTGATTTCCTGTCAGGAAGGTCGCAGTTCGTAGTAATAGACGGCAAATCATCGAGTAAAACTGAAGTGATATCAGGTGTTCCCCAGGGAAGCGTCCTGGGACCTCTACTGTTCCTGATCTATATAAATGACCTGGGTGACAATCTGAGCAGTTCTCTTAGACTGTTCGCAGATGATGCTGTAATTTACCGTCTAGTAAGGTCATCCGAAGACCAGTATCAGCTGCAAAGCGATTTAGAAAAGATTGCTGTATGGTGTGTCAGGTGGCAGTTGACGCTAAATAACGAAAAGTGTGAGATGATCCACATGAGTTCCAAAAGAACTCCGTTGGAATTCGATTACTCGATAAATAGTACATTTCTCAACGCTGTCAATTCAACTAAGTACCTGGGTGTTAAAATTACGAACAACTTCAGTTGGAAGGACCACATAGATAATATTGTCGGGATGGCGAGCCAAAGGTTGCGTTTCATTGGCAGGACACTTAGAAGATGCAACAAGTCCACTAAAGAGACAGCTTACACTACACTCGTTCGTCCTCTGTTAGAATATTGCTGCGCGGTGTGGGATCCTTACCAGGTGGGATTGACGGAGGACATCGAGAGGGTGCAAAGAAGGGCAGCTCGTTTTGTATTATCGCGTTATAGAGGAGAGAGTGTGGCAGATGTGATACACGAGTTGGGATGGAAGTCATTACAGCATAGACGTTTTTCGTCGCGGCGAGAGCTTTTTACGAAATTTCAGTCACCAACTTTCTCTTCCGAATGCGAAAATATTTTGTTGAGCCCAACCTACATAGGTAGGAATGATCATCAAAATAAAATAAGAGAAATCAGAGTTCGAACAGAAAGGATTAGGTGTTCGTTTTTCCCGCTCGCTGTTCGGGAGTGGAATAGTAGAGAGATAGTATGATTGTGGTTCGATGAACCCTCTGCCAAGCACTTAAATGTGAATTGCAGAGTAGTCATGTAGATGTAGATGTAGATGTGACTGTTGTATTCAATCCCGATGTAATTTCTGTGTTTCATCAACACTCTGATAGTCCACAGAGTACAGAATGCCTCGAGATTTGCATCGGAAACTACGACTGGTCTTCCAGGGAACGATCAAAGCCTATTCAGTTTGAGACATTACTCCCATGGAGGAAAGTGCGCATGGTGACTGTTGTATTCAATCCCGATGCAATTTCTGTGTTTCATCAACACTCTGATATTCCACAGATTACAGAATGCCTCCAGATGTGCATCGGAAATTACAACTGGTCTTCCAGGGAACGATCAAAGCGTAGACTCTTGAGACATTACTTTTATGGAGGAATGTGCGCATGGTTACTGTTGTATTCAATTACGATGCAATTTCTGTGTTTCATCAACACTCTGATACTCCACAGATTACAGAATGCCTCCAGATGTGCATCGGAAACTGCTACTGGTATTCCAGAGAACGATCAAAGCGTAAACGCTTTGAAACATTACTCCCATGGAGGAAACTGCGCATGGAGACTGTTGTATTCAACCCCGATGCAATTTCTGTCTTTCATCAACACTCTGATAGTCCACAGTGTACAGAAAGCCTCCAGATGTGCATAGGAAACTACTACTGGTCTTCTGGGGAACGATCAAAGCGTAGACTGTTAGAGACATTACTCCCATTGAGGAAAGTGCGCATGGTGACTGTTGCATTCAATCCCGATGCAATTACTATGTTTCATCAACACCCTGATAGTATACACATTACAGAATGCCACCAGATGTGCATCTGAAACTACTACTGGTCTTCCAGGGAACGATCAAAGCGTAAATTGTTTGAGACATTACTCCCATGGAAGAAAGTGCGCATAATGACCGTTGTATTCAATCCGGATGCAATTTCTGTGTTTCATCAACACTCTGATAGTCCACATACTACAGAATGCCACGAGATGTGCATCGGAAACTACTACTGGTCTTCCAGGGAACGATCAAAGCGTAGACTCTTTCAGACATTACTCCCATGGAGGAAAGTGCGCATGGTGACTGGCGTATTCAATCCCGATGCATTTTCTGTGTTTCATCAACACTCTGATAGTCCACAGATTACAGAATGCCACCAGATGTGCATCGGAAACTACTACTGGTCTTCCAGGGAACGATCAAAGCGTAGATTGTTTGAGACATACCTCCCGTGGATGAAAGTGCGCATGGTGTCTGTTGTATTCAATCCCGATGCAATTTCTGTGTTTCTTCAACACTCTGATAGTCCACAGATTACAGAATGCCACCAGATGTGCATCGGAAACTACTACTGGTCTTACAGGGAACGATCAAAGCATAGACTGTTTGAGAATTACTCCCATGGAGGAAAGTGCGCATGTTGACTGTTGTATTCAATCCCGATGCAATTTCTGTGTTTCATCAACAATCTGATAGTCCACAGATTACAGAAAGCCCCAGAATTTCATCGGAAACTACTACTGGTCTTCCAGGGAACGATCAAAGCGTGGAATGCTTGAGACATTACTCCAATGGAGGTAACTGCGCAGGGAGACTGTTGTATTCAATCCCGATGCAATTTCTGTGATTCATCAACACTCTGATAGTCCACAGGTTACAGAATGCCGCCCGATGTTCATCGGAAACTACTACTGGTCTTCCAGGGAACGATCAAAGCGTAGACTGTTTGAGACATTACTACCATGGAGGAAAGTGCGCATGGTGAGTGTAGTATTCAATCCCGTTGCAATTTCTGTGTTTCATCAACGCTCTGATAGTCCACAGTGTACAGAAAGCCTCCAGATGTGCATAGGAAACGACTACTGGTCTTCTGGGGAACGATCAAAGCGTAGACTGTTAGAGACATTACTCCCGTGGAGGAAAGTGCGCATGGTGACCGTTGTATTCAATCCCGATGCAATTACTGTGTTTCATCAACACCCTGATAGTCTACACATTACAGAATGCCACCAGATGTGCATCGGAAACTACTACTGGTGTTCCAGGGAACGATCAAATCGTAGTTTGTTTGAGACATTACTCCCGTGGAGGAAAGTGCGCATGGTGAATGTTGTATTCAATCCCGATGCAATTTCTGTGTTTCATCAACACTATAATAGTTCACAGATTACAGAATGCCTCCAGATGTGCATCGGAAACTACTACTGGTCTTCCAGGGAACGATCAAACCGTAGACTGTTTGAGACATTACTTTTATGGGGAATGTGCGCATGGCGACTGTTGTATTCAATCCCGATGCAATTTCTGTGTTTCATCAACACTATAATAGTTCACAGATTACAGAATGCCTCCAGATGTGCATCGGAAACTACTACTGCTCTTACAGGGAACAATCAAAGCATAGCCTATTTGAGAATTACTCCCATGGAGGAAAGTGCGAATGGTGACTGTTGTATTCAATCCCGATGCAATTTCTGTATTTCATCAACACTCTGATAGGCCACAGATTACAGAATGCCACCAGATGTGCATCGGAAACTACTACTGGTCTTCCAGGGAACGATCAAAGCGTAGACTGTTCGAGACATACCTCCCATGGAGGAAAGTGTGCATGGTGACTTTTGTATTCATTCCCGATGCAATTTCTGTGTTTCTTTAACACTCTGATAGTCCACAGATTACAGAATGCAACCAGATGTGCATCGGAAACTACTACTGGTCTTCCAGGGAACGATCTAAATATAGACTGTTTGAGACACTACTCCCGTGGAGGAACTTGCGCATGGTGACTGTTGTATTCAATCCCGATGCAATTTCTGTGTTTCGTCAACACTCTGATACTCCACAGATTACAGAATGCCTCCAGATGTGCATCGGAAACTACTACTGGTCTTCCAGGGAACGATCAAAGCGTAGACTATTTGAGACATTACTCCCATGGAGGAAAGTGCGCATGGTGACTGTTGTATTCAATCGCGATGCAATTTCTGTGTTTCATCAACACTCTGATAGTCCACAGAGTACAGAAAGCCTCCAGATGTGTACCGGAAACTACTACTAGTCTTCCAGGGAACGACCAAAGCGTGGACTGTTAGAGATATTACTAAAATGGAGGAAAGTGCGCATGGTGACTGTTGTATTCAATCCCGATGCAATTTCTGTGTTTCATCAACACTCTGATAGACCACAGATTAAAGATAGCTTCCAGATGAGCATCGGAAACTACAACTGGTCTTCCAGGGAACGAACAAAGCGTAGACTGTTTGAGACATTACTTTTATGGGGGAATGTGCGCATGGCGACTGTTGTATTGAATCCCGACGCCATTTCTGTGTTTCATCAACACTCGAATAGTCCACAGATTACAGAATGCCTCCAGATGTTCATCGGAAACTACTACTGTTCTTCTAGGGAACGATCAAAGCGTAGAATGTGTGAGACATTACTCCAATGGAGGTAACTGCGCATTTAGACTGTTGTATTCAATCCCGATGCAATTTCTGTGTTTCATCAACACTCTGATAGTCCACAGGTTACAGAATGCCGCCAGATGTTCATCGGAAACTACTACTAGTCTTCCAGGGAACGATCAAAGCGTAGCCTGCTTGAGACATCACTACCATGGAGGAAAGTGCGCATGGTGAGTGTTGTATTCAATCCCGTTGCAATTTCTGTGTTTCATCAACGCTCTGATAGTCCACAGATTACAGAATGCCTCCAGATGTACATCGTAAACTACTACCGGTCTTCCAGGGAACGGTCAAAGCGTAGACTGTTTGAGACATTACTCCCATGGAGGAAACTGGGCATGGTGACTGTTGTATTCATTCCCGACGCAATTTCTGTGTTTCATCAACTCTCTGATAGTCCACAGATTACAGAATGCCACCAGATGTGCATCGGAAACTACTACTGGTCTTCCAGGGAACGATCAAAGCGTTGACTGTTTGGGACATTACTCCCATGGAGGAAAGTGCGCATGGTGAGTGTTGTATTCAATCGAGATGCAATTTCTGTGTTTCATCAACACTCTGATAGTCCACAGATTACAGAATGCCTCCAGATGTGCATCGGAAACAACTACTGGTCTTCCAGGGAACGATCAAAGCGTAGACTGTTTGAGACATTACTTTTATGGAGGAAAGTGCGCATGTTGACTGTTGTATTCAATCCCGATGCAATTTCTGTGTTTCAACACTCTGATAGTCCACATTTTACAGAATGCCTCCAGATGTGCATCGAAAACTACTACTGGTCTTCCAGGGAACTATGAAAGCGTAGACTGTATGAGACATTACTCCAATGGAGGAAAGTGCGCATGGTGACTGTTGTATTCAATCCCGATGCAATTTCTGTGTTTCATCAACACTCTGATAGTCCATAGATTACAGAATGCCTCCAGATGTTCATCGGAAACTACTACTGGTCTTCCAGGGAACGATCAAATCGTAGACCGTTTGAGACATTACTTTTATGGGGGATTGTGCGCATGGCGACTGTTGTATTCAATCCCGACACAATTTCTGTGTTTCTTAAACACCCTGATAGTCCACAGATTACAGAATGCTACCAGATGTGCATCGGAAACTACTACTGGTCTTCCAGGGAACGATAAAAGCGTAGACTGTACGAGACATACCTCCCGTGGCGGAAAGTGCGCATGGTGACTGTTGTATTCATTCCCGATGCAATTTCTGTGTTTCTTTAACACTCTGATAGTCCACAGATTACAGAATGCCACCAGATGTGCATCGGAAACTACTACTGGTCTTCCAGGGAACGATCAAAGAATAGACTGTTTGAGACACTACTCCCTTGGAGGAAAGTGCGCATGGTGACTGTTGTATTCAATCCCGACGCAATTTCTGTGTTTCATCAACACTCTGATACTCCACAGATTACAGAATGCCTCCAGATGTGCATCGGAAACTACTACTGGTCTTCCAGGGAACGATCAAAGTGTAGACTATTTGAGACATTACTCCCATCTAGGAAAGTGCGCATGGTGACTGTTGTATTCAATCGCGATGCAATTTCTGTGTTTCATCAACACTCTGATAGTCCACAGAGTACAGAAAGCCTCCAGATGTGCTTCGGAAACTACTACTGGTCTTCTGGGGAACGATCATAGCGTTGACTGTTAGAGACTTTACTCCCATGGAGGAAAGTGCGCATGGTGACTGTTGTATTCAATCCGGATGCAATTTCTGTGTTTCATCAACACTCTGATAGTCCACAGATTTCAGAATGCCTCCAGATGTGCATCGGAAACTACTACTGGTCTTCCAGGGAACGATCAAAGCGTAGACTGTTGGAGACATTACTTTTAAGGAGGAATATGCGCATGGTGACTGTTGTATTCAATCCCGAGGCAATTTCTGTGTTTCATCAACACTCTGATACTCCACAGATTACAGAATGCCTCCAGATGTGCATCGGATACTACTACTGGTCTTCCAGGGAACGATCAAAGTGTAGACTATTTGAGACATTACTCCCATGGAGGAAAGTGCGCATGGTGACAGTTGTATTCAATCGCGATGCAATTTCTGTGTTTCATCAACACTCTGATAGTCCACAGAGTAAAGAAAGCCTCCAGATGTGCTTCGGAAACTACTACTGGTCTTCCAGGGAACGATCAAAGCGTGGACTGTTAGAGACATTACTAAAATGGAGGAAAGTGCGCATGGTGACTGTTGTGTTCAATCCCGATGCAATTTCTGTGTTTCATCAACATTCTGATAGTCCACAGGTTACAGAATGCCTCCAGATGTTCATCGTAAACTACTACTGGTCTTCCAGGGAACGATCAAAGCGTAGACTGATTGAGACATTACTCCCATGGAGGACACTGCGCGTGGTGACTCTTGTATTCAACCCCGATGCAATTTCTGTCTTTCATCAACACTCTGATAGTCCACAGTGTACAGAAAGCCTCTAGATGTGCATAGGAAACTACTACTGGTCTTCTGGGGAACGATCAAAGCGTAGACTGTTAGAGACATTACTTTTATGGAGGAAAGTGCGCATGTTGACTGTTGTATTCAATCCCGATGCAATTTCTGTGTTACATCAACACTCTGATAGTCCACATTTTACAGAATGCCTCCAGATGTGCATCGAAAACTACTACTGGTCTTCCAGGGAACTATGAAAGCGTAGACTGTATGAGACATTACTCCAATGGAGGAAAGTGCGCATGGTGACTGTTGTATTCAATCCCGATGCAATTTCTGTGTTTCATCAACACTCTGATAGTCCATAGATTACAGAATGCCTCCAGATGTTCATCGGAAACTACTACTGGTCTTCCAGGGAACGATCAAATCGTAGACTGTTTGAGACATTACTTTTATGGGGGATTGTGCGCATGGTGACTGTTGTATTCAATCCCGATGCAATTTCTGTGTTTCATCAACACTCTAATAGTCCACAGATTACAGAATGCCTCCATATGTGCATGGGAAACTACTACTGGTCTTACAGGGAACGATCAAAGCGTAGACTGTTTGAGAATTACTCCCATGGAGGAAAGTGCGCATGGTGACTGTTGTATTCAATCCCGATGCAATTTCTGTGTTTCATCAACACTCTGATAGGCCACAGATTACAGAATGCTACCAGATGTGCATCGGAAACTACTACTGGTCTTCCAGGGAACGATCAAAGCGTAGACTGTACGAGACATAACTCCCGTGGCGGAAAGTGCGCATGGTGACTGTTGTATTCATTCCCGATGCAATTTCTGTGTTTCTTTAACACTCTGATAGTCCACAGATTACAGAATGCCACCAGATGTGCATCGGAAACTACTACTGGTCTTCCAGGGAACGATCAAAGAATAGACTGTTTGAGACACTACTCCCTTGGAGGAAAGTGCGCATGGTGACTGTTGTATTCAATCCCAACGCAATTTCTGTGTTTCATCAACACTCTGATACTCCACAGATTACAGAATGCCTCCAGATGTGCATCGGAAACTACTACTGGTCTTCCAGGGAACGATCAAAGTGTAGACTATTTGAGACATTACTCCCATCTAGGAAAGTGCGCATGGTGACTGTTGTATTCAATCGCGATGCAATTTCTGTGTTTCATCAACACTCTGATAGTCCACAGAGTACAGAAAGCCTCCAGATGTGCTTCGGAAACTACTACTGGTCTTCTGGGGAACGATCATAGCGTTGACTGTTAGAGACATTACTCCAATGGAGGTAACTGCGCAGGGAGACTGTTGTATTCAATCCCGATGCAATTTCTGTGATTCATCAACACTCTGATAGTCCACAGATTTCAGAATGCCTCCAGATGTGCATCGGAAACTACTACTGGTCTTCCAGGGAACGATCAAAGCGTAGACTGTTTGAGACATTACTTTTAAGGAGGAATATGCGCATGGTGACTGTTGTATTCAATCCCGACGCAATTTCTGTGTTTCATCAACACTCTGATACTCCACAGATTACAGAATGCCTCCAGATGTGCATCGGATACTACTACTGGTCTTCCAGGGAACGATCAAAGTGTAGACTATTTGAGACATTACTCCCATGGAGAAAAGTGCGCATGGTGACAGTTGTATTCAATCGCGATGCAATTTCTGTGTTTCATCAACACTCTGATAGTCCACAGAGTAAAGAAAGCCTCCAGATGTGCTTCGGAAACTACTACTGGTCTTCCAGGGAACGATCAAAGCGTGGACTGTTAGAGACATTACTAGAATGGAGGAAAGTGCGCATGGTGACTATTTTGTTCAATCCCGATGCAATTTCTGTGTTTCATCAACACTCTGATAGTCCACAGAGTACAGAAAGCCTCCAGATGTGCTTCGGAAACTACTACTGGTTTTCCAGGAAACGATCAAAGGGTGGACTGTTAGAGACATTACTAAAATGGAGGAAAGTGCGCATGGTGACTGTTGTGTTCAATCCCGATGCAATTTCTGTGTTTCATCAACATTCTGATAGTCCACAGAGTACAGAAAGCCTCCAGATGTGCTTCGGAAACTACTACTGGTCTTCCAGGGAACGATCAAAGCGTGGACTGTTAGAGACATTACTAGAATGGAGGAAAGTGCGCATGGTGACTATTTTGTTCAATCCCGATGCAATTTCTGTGTTTCATCAACATTCTGATAGTCCACAGATTACAGAATGCCTCCAGATGTTCATCGTAAACTACTACTGGTCTTCCAGGGAACGATCAAAGCGTAGACTGTTTGAGACATTACTCCCATGGAGGACACTGCGCATGGTGACTCTTGTATTCAACCCCGATGCAATTTCTGTCTTTCATCAACACTATGATAGTCCACAGTGTACAGAAAGCCTCTAGATGTGCATAGGAAACTACTACTGGTCTTCCAGGGTACGATCAAAGCGTAGACTGTTTGAGACATTACTTTTATGGAGGAAAGTGCGCATGTTGACTGTTGTATTCAATCCCGATGCAATTTCTGTGTTACATCAACACTCTGATAGTCCACATTATACAGAATGCCTCCAGATGTGCATCGAAAACTACTACTGGTCTTCCAGGGAACTATGAAAGCGTAGACTGTATGAGACATTACCCCAATGGAGGAAAGTGCGCATGGTGACTGTTGTATTCAATCCCGATGCAATTTCTGTGTTTCATCAACACTCTGATAGTCCATAGATTACAGAATGCCTCCAGATGTTCATCGGAAACTACTACTGGTCTTCCAGGGAACGATCAAATCGTAGACTGTTTGAGAACTACTCCCATGGAGGAAAGTGCGCATGGTGACTGTTGTATTCATCAACACTCTGATAGACCACAGATTACAGAATGCTACCAGATGTGCATCGAAATCTACTACTGGTCTTCCAGGGAACGATCAAAGCGTAGACTGTACGAGACATACCTCCCGTGGAGGAAAGTGCGCATGGTGACTGTTGTAATCATTCCCGATGCAATTTCTGTGTTTCATCAACACTCTGATAGTCCACAGATTTCAGAATGCGTCCAGATGTGCATCGGAAACTACTACTGGTCTTCCAGGGAACGATCAAAGCGTAGACTGTTTGAGACATTACTTTTAAGGAGGAAAGTGCGCATGTTGACTGTTGTATTCAATCCCGATGCAATTACTGTGTTTCATCAACACCCCGATAGTCTACACATTACAGAATGCCTCCAGATGTTCATCGGAAACTACTACTGGTCTTCCAGGGAACGATCAAAGTGTAGACTATTTGAGACATTACTCCCATGGAGGAAAGTGCGCATGGTGACTGTTGTATTCAATCGCGATGCAATTTCTGTGTTTCATCAACACTCTGATAGTCCACAGAGTACAGAAAGCCTCCAGATGTGCGTCGGAAACTACTACTGGTCTTCCAGGAAACGATCAAAGCGTGGACTGTTAGAGACATTACTAAAATGGAGGAAAGTGCGCATGGTGACTGTTGTGTTCAATCCCGATGCAATTTCTGTGTTTCATCAATACTCTGATAGTCCACAGACTACAGAATGCGTCCAGATGTTCATCGTAAACTACTACTGGTCTTCCAGGGAACGATCCAAGCGTAGACTGTTTGAGACATTACTCCCATGGAGGACACTGAGCATGGTGACTCTTGTATTCAACCCCGATGCAATTTCTGTCTTTCATCAACACTATGATAGTCCACAGTGTACAGAAAGCCTCTAGATGTGCATAGGAAACTACTACTGGTCTTCCAGGGTACGATCAAAGCGTAGACTGTTTGAGACATTACTTTTATGGAGGAAAGTGCGCATGTTGACTGTTGTATTCAATCCCGATGCAATTTCTGTGTTACATCAACACTCTGATAGTCCACATTTTACAGAATGCCTCCAGATGTGCATCGAAAACTACTACTGGTCTTCCAGGGAACTATGAAAGCGTAGACTGTATGAGACATTACTCCAATGGAGGAAAGTGCGCATGTTGACTGTTGTATTCAATCCCGATGCAATTTCTGTGTTTCATCAACACTCTGATAGTCCATAGATTACAGAATGCCTCCAGATGTTCATCGGAAACTACTACTGGTCTTCCAGGGAACGATCAAATCGTAGACTGTTTGAGAACTACTCCCATGGAGGAAAGTGCGCATGGTGACTGTTGTATTCATCAACACTCTGATAGACCACAGATTACAGAATGCTACCAGATGTGCATCGGAAACTACTATTGGTCTTCCAGGGAACGATCAAAGCGTAGACTGCACGAGACATACCTCCCGTGGAGGAAAGTGCGCATGGTGACTGTTGTAATCATTCCCGATGCAATTTCTGTGTTTCTTTAACACTCTGATAGTCCACAGATTACAGAATGCCACCAGATGTGCATCGGATACTACTACTGGTCTTCCAGGGAACGATCAAAGAATAGACTTTTTGAGACACTACTCCCTTGGAGGAAAGTGCGCATGGTGACTGTTGTATTCAATCCCGACGCAATTTCTGTGTTTCATCAACACTCTGATAGTCCACAGAGTGCAGAAAGCCTCCAGATGTGCTTCGGAAACTACTACTGGTCTTCCAGGGAACGATCAAAGCGTGGACTGTTAGAGACATTACTAGAATGGAGGAAAGTGCGCATGGCGACTGTTTTGTTCAATCCCGATGCAATTTCTGTGTTTCATCAACATTCTGATAGTCCACAGATTACAGAATGCCTCCAGATGTTCATCGTAAACTACTACTGGTCTTCCAGGGAACGATCAAAGCGTAGACTGTTTGAGACATTACTCCCATTGAGGAAAGTGCGCATGGTGACTGTTGTATTCAATCCCGATGCAATTTCTGTGTTTCATCAACACTCTGATAGTCCACAGATTTCAGAATGCGTCCAGATGTGCATCGGAAACTACTACTGGTCTTCCAGGGAACGATCAAAGCGTAGACTGTTTGAGACATTACTTTTAAGGAGGAATATGCGCATGGTGACTGTTGTACTCAATCCCGATGCAATTACTGTGTTCCATCAACACCCCGATAGTCTACACATTACAGAATGCCACCAGATGAGCATCGGAAACTACTACTGGTCTTCCAGGGAACGATCAAAGAATAGACTGTTTGAGACACTACTCCCTTGGAGGAAAGTGCGCATGGTGACTGTTGTATTCAATCCGGATGCCATTTCTGTGTTTCATCAACACTCTGATAGCCCACATTTACAGAATGCCTCCAGATGTGCATCGGAAACTACTACTGGTCTTCCAGGGAACGATCAAAGCGTAGACTGATTAGACATTACACCCATGGAGGATAGTGCGCATGGTGACTGTTGTACTCAATCCCGATGCAATTTCTGTGTTTCATCAACACTCTGATAGTCCACAGATTTCAGAATGCGTCCAGATGTGCATCGGAAACTACTACTGGTCTTCCAGGGAACGATCAAAGCGTAGACTGTTTGAGACATTACTTTTAAGGAGGAATATGCGCATGGTGACTGTTGTACTCAATCCCGATGCAATTACTGTGTTCCATCAACACCCCGATAGTCTACACATTACAGAATGCCACCAGATGAGCATCGGAAACTACTACTGGTCTTCCAGGGAACGATCAAAGAATAGACTCTTTGAGACACTACTGCCTTGGAGGAAAGTGCGCATGGTGACTGTTGTATTCAATCCCGACGCAATTTCTGTGTTTCATCAACACTCTGATAGTCCACAGATTACAGAAAGCATCCAGATGTGCTTCGGAAACTACTACTGGTCTTCCAGGAAACGATCAAAGCGTGGACTGTTAGAGACATTACTAAAATGGAGGAAAGTGCGCATAGTGACTGTTGTGTTCAATCCCGATGCAATTTCTGTGTTTCATCAACACTCTGATAGTCCACAGATTACAGAAAGCATCCAGATGTGCTTCGGAAACTACTACTGGTCTTCCAGGAAACGATCAAAGCGTGGACTGTTAGAGACATTACTAAAATGGAGGAAAGTGCGCATGGTGACTGTTGTACTCAATCCCGATGCAATTTCTGTGTTTCATCAACACTCTGATAGTCCACAGATTTCAGAATGCGTCCAGATGTGCATCGGAAACTACTACTGGTCTTCCAGGGAACGATCAAAGCGTAGACTGTTTCAGACATTACTTTTAAGGAGGAATATGCGCATGGTGACTGTTGTACTCAACCCCGATGCAATTTCTGTCTTTCATCAACACTCTGATAGTCCACAGTGTACAGAAAGCCTCTAGATGTGCATAGGAAACTACTACTGGTCTTCCAGGGAACGATCAAAGCGTAGACTGTTTGAGACATTACTTTTATGGAGGAAAGTGCGCATGTTGACTGCTGTATTCAATCCCGATGCAATTTCTGTGTTTCATCAACACTCTGATAGTCCACAGAGTACAGAAAGCCTCCAGATGTGCTTCGGAAACTACTACTGGTCTTCCAGGAAACGATCAAAGCGTGGACTGTTAGAGACATTACTAAAATGGAGGAAAGTGCGCATGGTGACTGTTGTGTTCAATCCCGATGCAATTTCTGTGTTTCATCAACATTCTGATAGTCCACAGATTGCAGAATGCGTCCAGATGTTCATCGTAAACTACTACTGGTCTTCCAGGGAACGATCCAAGCGTAGACTGTTTGAGACATTACTCCCATGGAGGACACTGCGCATGGTGACTCTTGTATTCAACCCCGATGCAATTTCTGTCTTTCATCAACACTATGATAGTCCACAGTGTACAGAAAACCTCTAGATGTGCATAGGAAACTACTACTGGTCTTCCAGGGTACGATCAAAGCGTAGACTGTTTGAGACATTACTTTTATGGAGGAAAGTGCGCATGTTGACTGTTGTATTCAATCCCGATGAAATTTCTGTGTTACATCAACACTCTGATAGTCCACATTTTACAGAATGCCTCCAGATGTGCATCGAAAACTACTACTGGTCTTCCAGGGAACTATGAAAGCGTAGACTGTATGAGACATTACTCCAATGGAGGAAAGTGCGCATGGTGACTGTTGTATTCAATCCCGATGCAATTTCTGTGTTTCATCAACACTCTGATAGTCCATAGATTACAGAATGCCTCCAGATGTTCATCGGAAACTACTACTGGTCTTCCAGGGAACGATCAAATCGTAGACTGTTTGAGAACTACTCCCATGGAGGAAAGTGCGCATGGTGACTGTTGTATTCAATCCCGACGCAATTTCTGTGTTTCATCAACACTCTGATACTCCACAGATTACAGAATGCCTCCAGATGTGCATCGGAAACTACTACTGGTCTTCCAGGGAACGATCAAATTGTAGACTATTTGAGACATTACTCCCATCTAGGAAAGAGCGCATGGTGACTGTTGTATTCAATCGCGATGCAATTTCTGTGTTTCATCAACACTCTGATAGTTCACAGAGTGCAGAAAGCCTCCAGATGTGCTTCGGAAACTACTACTGGTCTTCCAGGGAACGATCAAAGCGTGGACTGTTAGAGACATTACTAGAATGGAGGAAAGTGCGCATGGCGACTGTTTTGTTCAATCCCGATGCAATTTCTGTGTTTCATCAACATTCTGATAGTCCACAGATTACAGAATGCCTCCAGATGTTCATCGTAAACTACTACTGGTCTTCCAGGGAACGATCAAAGCGTAGACTGTTTGAGACATTACTCCCATTGAGGAAAGTGCGCATGGTGACTGTTGTATTCAATCCCGATGCAATTTCTGTGTTTCATCAACACTCTGATAGTCCACAGATTTCAGAATGCGTCCAGATGTGCATCGGAAACTACTACTGGTCTTCCAGGGAACGATCAAAGCGTAGACTGTTTGAGACATTACTTTTAAGGAGGAATATGCGCATGGTGACTGTTGTACTCAATCCCGATGCAATTACTGTGTTCCATCAACACCCCGATAGTCTACACATTACAGAATGCCACCAGATGAGCATCGGAAACTACTACTGGTCTTCCAGGGAACGATCAAGGAATAGACTGTTTGAGACACTACTCCCTTGGAGGAAAGTGCGCATGGTGACTGTTGTATTCAATCCGGATGCAATTTCTGTGTTTCATCAACACTCTGATAGCCCACATTTACAGAATGCCTCCAGATGTGCATCGGAAACTACTACTGGTCTTCCAGGGAACGATCAAAGCGTAGACTGATTAGACATTACACCCATGGAGGATAGTGCGCATGGTGACTGTTGTACTCAATCCCGATGCAATTTCTGTGTTTCATCAACACTCTGATAGTCCACAGATTTCAGAATGCGTCCAGATGTGCATCGGAAACTACTAATGGTCTTCCAGGGAACGATCAAAGCGTAGACTGTTTGAGACATTACTTTTAAGGAGGAATATGCGCATGGTGACTGTTGTACTCAATCCCGATGCAATTACTGTGTTCCATCAACACCCCGATAGTCTACACATTACAGAATGCCACCAGATGAGCATCGGAAACTACTACTGGTCTTCCAGGGAACGATCAAAGAATAGACTCTTTGAGACACTACTGCCTTGGAGGAAAGTGCGCATGGTGACTGTTGTATTCAATCCCGACGCAATTTCTGTGTTTCATCAACACTCTGATAGTCCACAGATTACAGAAAGCATCCAGATGTGCTTCGGAAACTACTACTGGTCTTCCAGGAAACGATCAAAGCGTGGACTGTTAGAGACATTACTAAAATGGAGGAAAGTGCGCATAGTGACTGTTGTGTTCAATCCCGATGCAATTTCTGTGTTTCATCAACATTCTGATAGTCCACAGATTACAGAATGCCTCCAGATGTTCATCGTAAACTACTACTGGTCTTCCAGGGAACGATCCAAGCGTAGACTGTTTGAGACATTACTCCCATGGAGGACACTGCGCATGGTGACTCTTGTATTCAACCCCGATGCAATTTCTGTCTTTCATCAACACTCTGATAGTCCACAGTGTACAGAAAGCCTCTAGATGTGCATAGGAAACTACTACTGGTCTTCCAGGGAACGATCAAAGCGTAGACTGTTTGAGACATTACTTTTATGGAGGAAAGTGCGCATGTTGACTGTTGTATTCAATCCCGATGCACTTTCTGTGTTTCATCAACACTCTGATAGTCCACATTTTACAGAATGCCTCCAGATGTGCATCGAAAACTACTACTGGTCTTCCAGGGAACTATGAAAGCGTAGACTGTATGAGACATTACTCCAATGGAGGAAAGTGCGCATGGTGACTGTTATATTCAATCCCGACGCAATTTCTGTGTTTCATCAACACTCTGATACTCCACAGATTACAGAATGCCACCAGACGTGCATCGGAAACTACTACTGGTCTTCCAGGGAACGATCAAAGAATAGACGTTTTGAGACACTACTCTCTTGGAGGAAAGTGCGCATGGTGACTGTTGTATTCAATCCCGACGCAATTTCTGTGTTTCATCAACACTCTGATACTCCACAGAGTACAGAATGCCTCCAGATGTGCATCGGAAACTACTACTGGTCTTCCAGGGAACGATCAAAGTGTAGACTATTTGAGACATTACTCCCATCTAGGAAAGTGCGCATGGTGACTGTTGTATTCAATCGCGATGCAATTTCTGTGTTTCATCAACACTCTGATAGTCCACAGAGTACAGAAAGCCTCCAGATGTGCTTCGGAAACTACTACTGGTCTTCCAGGGAACGATCAAAGCGTGGACTGTTAGAGACATTACTAGAATGGAGGAAAGTGCGCATGGTGACTGTTTTGTTCAATCCCGATGCAATTTCAGTGTTTCATCAACATTCTGATAGTCCACAGATTACAGAATGCCTCCAGATGTTCATCGTAAACTACTACTGGTCTTCCAGGGAACGATCAAAGCGTAGACTGTTTGAGACATTACTCCCATGGAGGACACTGCGCATGGTGACTCTTGTATTCAACCCCGATGCAATTTCTGTCTTTCATCAACACTCTGATAGTCCACAGATTTCAGAATGCCTCCAGATGTGCATCGGAAACTACTACCGGTCTTCCAGGGAACGATCAAAGCGTAGACTGTTTGAGACATTACTTTTAAGGAGGAATATGCGCATGGTGACTGTTGTACTCAATCCCGATGCAATTACTGTGTTTCATCAACACCCCGATAGTCTACACATTACAGAATGCCACCAGATGAGCATCGGAAACTACTACTGGTCTTCCAAGGAACGATCAAAGAATAGACTGTTTGAGACACTACTCCCTTGGAGGAAAGTGCGCATGGTGACTGTTGTATTCAATCCCGACGCAATTTCTGTGTTTCATCAACACTCTGATAGTCCACAGATTACAGAAAGCATCCAGATGTGCTTCGGAAACTACTACTGGTCTTCCAGGAAACGATCAAAGCGTGGACTGTTAGAGACATTACTAAAATGGAGGAAAGGGCGCATGTTGACTGTTGTATTCAATCCCGATGCAATTTCTGTGTTTCATCAACACTCTGATAGTCCACATTTTACAGAATGCCTCCAGATGTGCTTCGGAAACTACTACTGGTCTTCCAGGAAACGATCAAAGCGTGGACTGTTAGAGACATTACTAAAATGGAGGAAAGTGCGAATATTGACTGTTGTATTCAATCCCGATGCAATTTCTGTGTTTCATCAACATTCTGATAGTCCACAGATCACAGAATGCCTCCAGATGTTCATCGTAAACTACTACTGGTCTTCCAGGGAACGATCCAAGCGTAGACTGTTTGAGACATTACTCCCATGGAGGACACTGCGCATGGTGACTCTTGTATTCAACCCCGATGCAATTTCTGTCTTTCATCAACACTCTGATAGTCCACAGTGTACAGAAAGCCTCTAGATGTGCATAGGAAACTACTACTGGTCTTCCAGGGAACGATCAAAGCGTAGACTGTTTGAGACATTACTTTTATGGAGGAAAGTGCGCATGTTGACTGTTGTATTCAATCCCGATGCACTTTCTGTGTTTCATCAACACTCTGATAGTCCACATTTTACAGAATGCCTCCAGATGTGCATCGAAAATTACTACTGGTCTTCCAGGGAACTATGAAAGCGTAGACTGTATGAGACATTACTCCAATGGAGGAAAGTGCGCATGGTGACTGTTATATTCAATCCCGATGCAATTTCTGTGTTTCATCAACACTCTGATAGTCCATAGATTACAGAATGCCTCCAGATGTTCATCGGAAACTACTACTGGTCTTCCAGGGAACGATCAAATCGTAGACTGTTTGAGACATTACTTTTATGGGGGATTGTGCGCATGGCGACTGTTGTATTCAATCCCGATGCAATTTCTGTGTTTCATCAACACTCTAATAGTCCACAGATTACAGAATGCCTCCATATGTGCATGGGAAACTACTACTGGTCTTACAGGGAACGATCAAAGCGTAGACTGTTTGAGAATTACTCCCATGGAGGAAAGTGCGCATGGTGACTGTTGTATTCATCAACACTCTGATAGACCACAGATTACAGAATGCTACCAGATGTGCAGCGGAAACTACTACTGGTCTTCCAGGGAACGATCAAAGCGTAGACTGTACGAGACATACCTCCCGTGGAGGAAAGTGCGCATGGTGACTGTTGTATTCTTTCCCGATGCAATATCTGTGTTTCTTTAACACTCTGATAGTCCACAGATTACAGATTGCCACCAGACGTGCATCGGAAACTACTACTGGTCTTCCAGGGAACGATCAAAGAATAGACTTTTTGAGACACTACTCCCTTGGAGGAAAGTGCGCATGGTGACTGTTGTATTCAATCCCGACGCAATTTCTGTGTTTCATCAACACTCTGATACTCCACAGATTACAGAATGCCTCCAGATGTGCATCGGAAACTACTACTGGTCTTCCAGGGAACGATCAAATTGTAGACTATTTGAGACATTACTCCCATCTAGGAAAGTGCGCATGGTGACTGTTGTATTCAATCCCGATGCAATTTCTGTGTTTCATCAACACTCTGAAACTCCACAGATTACAGAATGCCTCCAGATGTGCTTCGGAAACTACTACTGGTCTTCCAGGGAACGATCAAAGCGTGGACTGTTGGAGACATTACTAGAATGGAGGAAAGTGCGCATGGTGACTGTTTTGTTCAATCCCGATGCAATTTCTGTGTTTCATCAACATTCTGATAGTCCACAGATTACAGAATGCCTCCAGATGTTCATCGTAAACTACTACTGGTCTTCCAGGGAACGATCAAAGCGTAGACTGTTTGAGACATTACTTTTAAGGAGGAATATGCGCATGGTGACTGTTGTACTCAATCCCGATGCAATTACTGTGTTTCATCAACACCCCGATAGTCTACACATTACAGAATGCCACCAGATGAGCATCGGAAACTACTACTGGTCTTCCAAGGAACGATCAAAGAATAGACTGTTTGAGACACTACTCCCTTGGAGGAAAGTGCGCATGGTGACTGTTGTAGTCAATCCCGACGCAATTTCTGTGTTTCATCAATACTCTGATAGTCCACAGACTACAGAATGCCTCCAGATGTGCATCGTAAACTACTACTGGTCTTCCAGGGAACGATCAAAACGTAGACTGTTTGAGACATTACCACCATGGAGGAAAGTGCACTTGGTGACTGTTGTATTCAATCCCGATGCAATTTCTGTGTTTCATCAACACTCTGATAGTCCACATTTTACAGAATGCCTCCAGATGTGCATCGAAAACTACTACTGGTCTTCCAGGGAACTATGAAAGCGTAGACTGTATGAGACATTACTCCAATGGAGGAAAGTGCGCATGGTGACTGTTGTATTCAATCCCGATGCAATTTCTGTGTTTCATCATCACTCTGATAGTCCATAGATTACAGAATGCCTCCAGATGTTCATCGGAAACTACTACTGGTCTTCCAGGGAACGATCAAATCGTAGACTGTTTGAGACATTACTTTTATGGGGGATTGTGCGCATGGCGACTGTTGTATTCAATCCCGATGCAATTTCTGTGTTTCATCAACACTCTAATTGTCCACAGATTACAGAATGCCTCCATATGTGCATGGGAAACTACTACTGGTCTTACAGGGAACGATCAAAGCGTAGACTGTTTGAGAATTACTCCCATGGAGGAAAGTGCGCATGGTGACTGTTGTATTCATCAACACTCTGATAGACCACAGATTACAGAATGCTACCAGATGTGCATCGGAAACTACTACTGGTATCCAGGGAACGATCAAAGCGTAGACTGTACGAGACATACCTCCCGTGGAGGAAAGTGCGCATGGTGACTGTTGTATTCATTCCCGATGCAATTTCTGTGTTTCTTTAACACTCTGATAGTCCACAGATTACAGAATGCCACCAGATGTGCATCGGAAACAACTACTGGTCTTCCAGGGAACGATCAAAGAATAGACTTTTTGAGACACTACTCCCTTGGAGGAAAATGCGCATGGTGACTGTTGTATTCAATCCCGACGCAATTTCTGTGTTTCATCAACACTCTGATACTCCACAGATTACAGAATGCCTCCAGATGTGCATCGGAAACTACTAGTTGTCTTCCAGGGAACGATCAAAGTGTAGACTATTTGAGACATTACTCCCATCTAGGAAAGTGCGCATGGTGACTGTTGTATTCAATCGCGATGCAATTTCTGTGTTTCATCAACACTCTGATAGTCCACAGAGTACAGAAAGCCTCCAGATGTGCTTCGGAAACTACTACTGGTCTTCCAGGGAACGATCAAAGCGTGGACTGTTAGAGACATTTCTAGAATGGAGGAAAGTGCGCATGGTGACTGTTTTGTTCAATCCCGATGCAATTTCTGTGTTTCATCAACATTCTGAAAGTCCACAGTGTACAGAAAGCCTCTAGATGTACATAGGAAACTACTACTGGTCTTCTGGGTAACGATCATAGCGTAGACTGTTAGAGACATTACTCCCATGGAGGAAAGTGCGCATGGTGACTGTTGTATTCAATCCGGATGCAATTTCTGTGTTTCATCAACACTCTGATAGCCCACATTTACAGAATGCCTCCAGATGTGCATCGGAAACTACTACCGGTCTTCCAGGGAACGATCAAAGCGTAGACTGATTAGACATTACACCCATGGAGGATAGTGCGCATGGTGACTGTTGTATTCAATCCCGATGCAATTTCTGTGTTTCATCAAAACTCTGATAGTCCACAGATTTCAGAATGCCTCCAGATGTGCATCGGAAACTACTACTGGTCTTCCAGGGAACGATCAAAGCGTAGACTGTTTGAGACATTACTTTTAAGGAGGAATATGCGCATGGTGACTGTTGTACTCAATCCCGATGCAATTACTGTGTTTCATCAACACCCCGATAGTCTACACATTACAGAATGCCACCAGATGAGCATCGGAAACTACTACTGGTTTTCCAGGGAACGATTAAAGAATAGACTGTTTGAGACACTACTCCCTTGGAGGAAAGTGCGCATGGTGACTATTGTATTCAATCCCGACGCAATTTCTGTGTTTCATCAACACTCTTATAGTCCACAGATTACAGAAAGCATCCAGATGTGCTCTGGAAACTACTACTGATCTTCCAGGAAACGATCAAAGCGTGGACTGTTAGAGACATTACTAAAATGGAGGACACTGCACATGGTGACTCTTGTATTCAACCCCGATGCAATTTCTGTCTTTCATCAACACTCTGATAGTCCACAGTGTACAGAAAGCCTCTAGATGTGCATAGGTAACTACTACTGGTCTTCTGGGGAACGATCATAGCGTAGACTGTTAGAGACATTACTCCCATGGAGGAAAGTGCGCATGGTGACTGTTGTATTCAATCCGGATGCAATTTCTGTGTTTCATCAACACTCTGATAGCCCACATTTACAGAATGCCTCCAGATGTGCATCGGAAACTACTACTGTTCTTCCAGGGAACGATCAAAGCGTAGACTGATTAGACATTACACCCTTGGAGGATAGTGCGCATGGTGACTGTTGTATTCAATCCCGATGCAATTTCTGTGTTTCATCAACACTCTGATAGTCCACAGATTTCAGAATGCCTCCAGATGTGCATCGTAAACTACTACTGGTCTTCCAGGGAACGATCCAAGCGTAGACTGTTTGAGACATTACTCCCATGGAGGACACTGCGCATGGTGACTCTTGTATTCAACCCCGATGCAATTTCTGTCTTTCATCAACACTCTGATAGTCCACAGTGTACAGAAAGCCTCTAGATGTGCATAGGAAACTACTACTGGTCTTCCAGGGAACGATCAAAGCGTAGACTGTTTGAGACATTACTTTTATGGAGGAAAGTGCGCATGTTGACTGTTGTATTCAATCCCGATGCAATTTCTGTGTTTCATCAACACTCTGATAGTCCACATTTTACTGAATGCCTCCAGATGTGCATCGAAAACTACTACTGGTCTTCTAGGGAACTATGAAAGCGTAGACTGTATGAGACATTACTCCAATGGAGGAAAGTGCGCATGATGACTGTTGTATTCAATCCGGATGCAATTTCTGTGTTTCATCAACACTCTAATAGTCCACAGATTACAGAATGCCTCCATAAGTGCATGGGAAACTACTACTGGTCTTACAGGGAACGATCAAAGCGTAGACTGTTTGAGAATTACTCCCATGGAGAAAAGTGCGCATGGTGACTGTTGTATTCATCAACACTCTGATAGGCCACAGATTACAGAATGCTACCAGATGTGCATCGGAAACTACTACTGGTCTTCCAGGGAACGATCAAAGCGTAGACTGTACGAGACATACCTCCCGTGGAGGAAAGTGCGCATGGTGACTGTTGTATTCATTTCCGATGCAATTTCTGTGTTTCCTTAACACTCTGATAGTCCACAGATTACAGAATGCCACCAGATGTGCATCGGAAACTACTACTGGTCTTCCAGGGAACTATCAAAGAATAGACTGTTTGAGACACTACTCCCTTGGAGGAAAGTGCGCATGGTGACTGTTGTATTCAATCCCGACGCAATTTCTGTGTTTCATCAACACTCTGATACTCCACAGATTACAAAATGCCTCCAGATGTGCATCGGAAACTACTACTGGTCTTCCAGGGAACGATCAAAGTGTAGACTATTTGAGACATTACTCCCATCTAGGAAAGTGCGCATGGTGACTGTTGTATTCAATCGCGATGCAATTTCTGTGTTTCATCAACACTCTGATAGTCCACAGAGTACAGAAAGCCTCCAGATGTGCTTCGGAAACTACTACTGGTCTTCCAGGGAACGATCAAAGCGTGGACTGTTAGAGACATTACTAGAATGGAGGATAGTGCGCATGGTGACTGTTTTGTTCAATCCCGATGCAATTTCTGTGTTTCATCAACATTCTGATAGTCCACAGATTACAGAATGCCTCCAGATGTTCATCGTAAACTACTACTGGTCTTCCAGGGAACGATCAAAGCGTAGACTGTTTGAGACATTACTCCCATGGAGGACACTGCGCATGGTGACTCTTGTATTCAACCTCGATGCAATTCCTGTCTTTCATCAACACTCTGATAGTCCACAGTGTACAGAAAGCCTCTAGATGTGCATAGGAAACTACTACTGGTCTTCTGGGGAACGATCATAGCGTAGACTGTTAGAGACATTACTCCCATGGAGGAAAGTGCGCATGGTGACTGTTGTATTCAATCCGGATGCAATTTCTGTGTTTCATCAACACTCTGATAGCCCACATTTACAGAATGCCTCCAGATGTGCATCGGAAACTACTACTGGTCTTCCAGGGAACGATCAAAGCGTAGACTGATTAGACATTACACCCATGGAGGATAGTGCGCATGGTGACTGTTGTATTCAATCCCGATGCAATTTCTGTGTTTCATCAAAACTCTGATAGTCCACAGATTTCAGAATGCCTCCAGATGTGCATCGGAAACTACTACTGGTCTTCCAGGGAACGATCAAAGCGTAGACTGTTTGAGACATTACTTTTAAGGAGGAATATGCGCATGGTGACTGTTGTACTCAATCCCGATGCAATTACTGTGTTTCATCAACACCCCGATAGTCTACACATTACAGAATGCCACCAGATGAGCATCGGAAACTACTACTGGTTTTCCAGGGAACGATCAAAGAATAGACTGTTTGAGACACTACTCCCTTGGAGGAAAGTGCGCATGGTGACTATTGTATTCAATCCCGACGCAATTTCTGTGTTTCATCAACACTCTTATAGTCCACAGATTACAGAAAGCATCCAGATGTGCTCTGGAAACTACTACTGGTCTTCCAGGAAACGATCAAAGCGTGGACTGTTAGAGACATTACTAAAATGGAGGACACTGCACATGGTGACTCTTGTATTCAACCCCGATGCAATTTCTGTCTTTCATCAACACTCTGATAGTCCACAGTGTACAGAAAGCCTCTAGATGTGCATAGGAAACTACTACTGGTCTTCCAGGGAACGATCAAAGCGTAGACTGTTTGAGACATTACTTTTATGGAGGAAAGTGCGCATGTTGTATGTTGTATTCAATCCCGATGCAATTTCTGTGTTTCATCAACACTCTGATAGTCCACATTTTACTGAATGCCTCCAGATGTGCATCGAAAACTACTACTGGTCTTGTAAGGAACTATGAAAGCGTAGACTGTATGAGACATTACTCCTATGGAGGAAAGTGCGCATGGTGACTGTTGTATTCAATCCCGATGCAATTTCTGTGTTTCATCAACACACTGATAGTCCATAGATTACAGAATGCCTCCAGATGTTCATCGGAAACTACTACTGGTCTTCCAGGGAACGATCAAATCGTAGACTGTTTGAGACATTACTTTTATGTGGGATTGTGCGCATGGCGACTGTTGTATTCAATCCCGATGCAATTTCTGTGTTTAATCAACACTCTAATAGTCCACAGATTACAGAATGCCTCCATATGTGCATGGGAAACTACTACTGGTCTTACAGGGAACAATCAAAGCGTAGACTGTTTGAGAATTACTCCCATGGAGGAAAGTGCGCATGGTGACTGTTGTATTCATCAACACTCTGATAGGCCACAGATTACAGAATGCTACCAGATGTGCATCGGAAACTACTACTGGTCTTCCAGGGAACGATCAAAGCGTAGACTGTACGAGACATACCTCCCGTGGAGGAAAGTGCGCATGGTGACTGTTGTATTCATTTCCGATGCAATTTCTGTGTTTCCTTAACACTCTGATAGTCCACAGATTACAGAATGCCACCAGATGTGCATCGGAAACTACTACTGGTCTTCCAGGGAACTATCAAAGAATAGACTGTTTGAGACACTACTCCCTTGGAGGAAAGTGCGCATGGTGACTGTTGTATTCAATCCCGACGCAATTTCTGTGTTTCATCAACACTCTGATACTAGACAGATTACAAAATGCCTCCAGATGTGCATCGGAAACTACTACTGGTCTTCCAGGGAACGATCAAAGTGTAGACTATTTGAGACATTACTCCCATCTAGGAAAGTGCGCATGGTGACTGTTGTATTCAATCGCGATGCAATTTCTGTGTTTCATCAACACTCTGATAGTCCACAGAGTACAGAAAGCCTCCAGATGTGCTTCGGAAACTACTACTGGTCTTCCAGGGAACGATCAAAGCGTGGACTGTTAGAGACATTACTAGAATGGAGGATAGTGCGCATGGTGACTGTTTTGTTCAATCCCGATGCAATTTCTGTGTTTCATCAACATTCTGATAGTCCACAGATTACAGAATGCCTCCAGATGTTCATCGTAAACTACTACTGGTCTTCCAGGGAACGATCAAAGCGTAGACTGTTTGAGACATTACTCCCATGGAGGACACTGCGCATGGTGACTCTTGTATTCAACCTCGATGCAATTCCTGTCTTTCATCAACACTCTGATAGTCCACAGTGTACAGAAAGCCTCTAGATGTGCATAGGAAACTACTACTGGTCTTCTGGGGAACGATCATAGCGTAGACTGTTAGAGACATTACTCCCATGGAGGAAAGTGCGCATGGTGACTGTTGTATTCAATCCGGATGCAATTTCTGTGTTTCATCAACACTCTGATAGCCCACATTTACAGAATGCCTCCAGATGTGCATCGGAAACTACTACTGTTCTTCCAGGGAACGATCAAAGCGTAGACTGATTAGACATTACACCCATGGAGGATAGTGCGCATGGTGACTGTTGTATTCAATCCCGATGCAATTTCTGTGTTTCATCAACACTCTGATAGTCCACAGATTTCAGAATGCCTCCAGATGTGCATCGGAAACTACTACTGGTCTTCCAGGGAACGATCAAAGCGTAGACTGTTTGAGACATTACTTTTAAGGAGTAATATGCGCATGGTGACTGTTGTACTCAATCCCGATGCAATTACTGTGTTTCATCAACACCCCGATAGTCTACACATTACAGAATGCCACCAGATGAGCATCGGAAACTACTACTGGTCTTCCAGGGAACGGTCAAAGAATAGACTGTTTGAGACACTACTCCCTTGGAGGAAAGTGCGCATGGTGGCTGTTGTATTCAATCCCGACGAAATTTCTGTGTTTCATCAACACTCTGATAGACCACAGATTACAGAAAGCATCCAGATGTGCTTCGGAAACTACTACTGGTCTTCCAGGAAACGATCAAAGCGTGGACTGTTAGAGACATTACTAAAATGGAGGAAAGAGCGCATGGTGACTGTTGTGTTCAATCCCGATGCAATTTCTGTGTTTCATCAACATTCTGATAGTCCACAGATTACAGAATGCCTCCAGATGTTCATCGTAAACTACTACTGGTCTTCCAGGGAACGATCCAAGCGTAGACTGTTTGAGACATTACTCCCATGGAGGACACTGCGCATGGTGACTCTTGTATTCAACCCCGATGCAATTTCTGTCTTTCATCAACACTCTGATAGTCCACAGTGTACAGAAAGCCTCTAGATGTGCATAGGAAACTACTACTGGTCTTCCAGGGAACGATCAAAGCGTAGACTGTTTGAGACATTACTCCCATGGAGGACACTGCGCATGGTGACTCTTGTATTCAACCCCGATGCAATTTCTGTCTTTCATCAACACTCTGATAGTCCACAGTGTACAGAAAGCCTCTAGATGTGCATAGGAAACTACTACTGGTCTTCTGGGGAACGATCATAGCGTAGACTGTTAGAGACATTACTCCCATGGAGGAAAGTGCGCATGGTGACTGTTGTATTCAATCCGGATGCAATTTCTGTGTTTCATCAACACTCTGATAGCCCACATTTACAGAATGCCTCCAGATGTGCATCGGAAACTACTACTGGTCTTCCATGGAACGATCAAAGCGTAGACTGATTAGACATTACACCCATGGAGGATAGTGCGCATGGTGACTGTTGTATTCAATCCCGATGCAATTTCTGTGTTTCATCAACACTCTGATAGTCCACAGATTTCAGAATGCCTCCAGATGTGCATCGGAAACTACTACTGGTCTTCCAGGGAACGATCAAAGCGTAGACTGTTTGAGACATTACTTTTAAGGAGGAATATGCGCATGGTGACTGTTGTACTCAATCCCGATGCAATTACTGTGTTTCATCAACACCCCGATAGTCTACACATTACAGAATGCCAATAGATGAGCATCGGAAACTACTACTGGTCTTCCAGGGAACGATCAAAGAATAGACTGTTTGAGACACTACTCCCTTGGTGGAAAGTGCGCATGGTGACTGTTGTATTCAATCCCGACGCAATTTCTGTGTTTCATCAACACTCTGATAGTCCACAGATTACAGAAAGCATCCAGATGTGCTTCGGAAACTACTACTGGTCTTCCAAGAAACGATCAAAGCGTGGACTGTTAGAGACATCACGAAATGGAGGAAAGTGCGCATGGTGAGTGTTGTGTTCAATCCCGATGCAATTTCTGTGTTTCATCAACATTCTGATAGTCCACAGATTACAGAATGCCTCCAGATGTTCATCGTAAACTACTACTGGTCTTCCAGGGAACGATCAAAGCGTAGACTGTTTGAGACATTACTCCCATGGAGGGCACTGCGCATGGTGACCCTTGTATTCAACCCCGATGCAATTTCTGTCTTTCATCAACACTCTGATAGTCCACAGATTACAGAATGCCTCCATATGTGCATGGGAAACTACTACTGGTCTTACAGGGAACGATCAAAGCGTAGACTGTTTGAGAATTACTCCCATGGAGGAAAGTGCGCATGGTGACTGTTGTATTCACCAACACTCTGATATTCCACAGATTACAGAATGCTATCAGATGTGCATCGGAAACTACTACTGGTCTTCCAGGGAACGATCAAAGCGTAGACTGTTTGAGACATTTCTTTTATGGAGGAAAGTGCGCATGTTGACTGTTGTATTCAATCCCGATGCAATTTCTGTGTTTCATCAACGCTCTGATAGTCCACATTTTACAGAATGCCTCCAGATGTGCATCGAAAACTACTACTGGTCATCCAGGGAACTATGAAAGCGTAGACTGTATGAGACATTACTCCAATGGAGGAAAGTGCGCATGGTGACTGTTGTATTCAATCCCGATGCAATTTCTGTGTTTCATCAACACTCTGATAGTCCATTGATTACAGAATGCCTCCAGAAGTTCATCGGAAACTACTACTGGTCTTCCAGGGAACGATCAAATCGTAGACTGTTTGAGACATTACTTTTATGGGGGATTGTGCGCATGGCGACTGTTGTATTCAATCCCGATGCAATTTCTGTGTTTCATCAACACTCTAATAGTCCACAGATTACAGAATGCCTCCATATGTGCATGGGAAACTACTACTGGTCTTACAGGGAACGATCAAAGCGTAGACTGTTTGAGAATTACTCCCATGGAGGAAAGTGCGCATGGTGACTGTTGTATTCACCAACACTCTGATATTCCACAGATTACAGAATGCTACCAGATGTGCATCGGAAACTACTACTGGTCTTCCAGGGAACGATCAAAGCGTAGACTGTACGAGACATACCTCCCGTGGAGGAAAGTGCGCATGGTGACTGTTGTATTCATTCCCGATGCAATTTCTGTGTTTCTTTAACACTCTGATAGTCCACAGATTACAGAATGCCACCAGATGTGCATCGGAAACTACTACTGGTCTTCCAGGGAACTATCAAAGAATAGACTGTTTGAGACACTACTCCCTTGGAGGAAAGTGCGCATGGTGACTGTTGTATTCAATCCCGACGCAATTTCTGTGTTTCATCAACACTCTGATACTCCACAGATTACAGAATGCCTCCAGATGTGCATCGGAAACTACTACTGGTCTTCCAGGGAACGATCAAAGTGTAGACTATTTGAGACATTACTCCCATCTAGGAAAGTGCGCATGGTGACTGTTGTATTCAATCGCGATGCAATTTCTGTTTTTCATCAACACTCTGATAGTCCACAGAGTACAGAAAGCCTCCAGATGTGCTTCGGAAACTACTACTGGTCTTCCAGGGAACGATCAAAGCGTGGACTGTTAGAGACATTACTAGAATGGAGGAAAGTGCGCATGGTGACTGTTTTGTTCAAACCCGATGCAATTTCTGTGTTTCATCAACATTATGATAGTCCACAGATTACAGAATGTCTCCAGATGTTCATCGTAAACTACTACTGGTCTTCCAGGGAACGATCAAAGCGTAGACTGTTTGAGACATTACTCCCATGGAGGACACTGCGCATGGTGACACTTGTATTCAACCCCGATGCAATTTCTGTGTTTCATCAACACTCTCATAGCCCACATTTACAGAATGCCTCCAGATGTGCATCGGAAACTACTACTGGTCTTCCATGGAACGATCAAAGCGTAGACTGATTAGACATTACACCCATGGAGGATAGTGCGCATGGTGACTGTTGTATTCAATCCCGATGCAATTCCTGTGTTTCATCAACACTCTGATAGTCCACAGATTTCAGAATGCCTCCAGATGTGCATCGGAAACTACTACTGGTCTTCCAGGGAACGATCAAAGCGTAGACTGTTTGAGACATTACTTTTAAGGAGGAATATGCGCATGGTGACTGTTGTACTCAATCCCGATGCAATTACTGTGTTTCATCAACACCCCGATAGTCTACACATTACAGAATGCCACCAGATGAGCATCGGAAACTACTACTGGTCTTCCAGGGAACGATCAAAGAATAGACTGTTTGAGACACTACTCCCTTGGAGGAAAGTGCGCATGGTGACTGTTGTATTCAATCCCGAAGCAATTTCTGTGTTTCATCAACATTCTGATAGTCCACAGATTACAGAATGCCTCCAGATGCTCATCGTAAACTACTACTGGTCTTCCAGGGAACGATCCAAGCGTAGACTGTTTGAGACATTACTTTTATGGGGGATTGTGCGCATGGCGACTGTTGTATTCAATCCGGATGCAATTTCTGTGTTTCATCAACACTCTAATAGTCCACAGATTACAGAATGCCTCCATATGTGCATGGGAAACTACTACTGGTCTTACAGGGAACGATCAAAGCGTAGACTGTTTGAGAATTACTCCCATGGAGGAAAGTGCGCATGGTGACTGTTGTATTCATCAACACTCTGATAGGCCACAGATTACAGAATGCTACCAGATGTGCATCGGAAACTACTACTGGTCTTCCAGGGAACGATCAAAGCGTAGACTGTACGAGACATACCTCCCGTGGAGGAAAGTGCGCATGGTGACTGTTGTATTCATTCCCGATGCAATTTCTGTGTTTCTTTAACACTCTGATAGTCCACAGATTACAGAATGCCACCAGATGTGAATCGGAAACTACTACTGGTCTTCCAGGGAACTATCAAAGAATAGACTGTTTGAGACACTACTCCCTTGGAGGAAAGTGCGCATGGTGACTGTTGTATTCAATCCCGACGCAATTTCTGTATTTCATCAACACTCTGATACTCCACAGATTACAGAATGCCTCCAGATGTGCATCGGAAACTACTACTGGTCTTCCAGGGAACGATCAAAGTGTAGACTATTTGAGACATTACTCCCATCTAGGAAAGTGCGCATGGTGACTGTTGTATTCAATCGCGATGCAATTTCTGTGTCTCATCAACACTCTGATAGTCCACAGAGTACAGAAAGCCTCCAGATGTGCTTCGGAAACTACTACTGGTCTTCCAGGGAACGATCAAAGCGTGGACTGTTAGAGACATTACTAGAATGGAGGAAAGTGCGCATGGTAACTGTTTTGTTCAAACCCGATGCAATATCTGTGTTTCATCAACATTCTGATAGTCCACAGATTACAGAATGTCTCCAGATGTTCATCGTAAACTACTACTGGTCTTCCAGGGAACGATCAAAGCGTAGACTGTTTGAGACATTACTCCCATGGAGGACACTGCGCATGGTGACTCTTGTATTCAACCCCGATGCAATTTCTGTCTTTCATCAACACTCTGATAGTCCACAGTGTACAGAAAGCCTCTAGATGTGCATAGGAAACTACTACTGGTCTTCTGGGGAACGATCATAGCGTAGACTGTTAGAGACATTACTCCCATGGAGGAAAGTGCGCATGGTGACTGTTGTTTTCAATTCGGATGCAATTTCTGTGTTTCATCAACACTCTGATAGCCCACATTTACAGAATGCCTCCAGATGTGCATCGGAGACTACTACTGGTCTTCCAGGGAACGATCAAAGCGTAGACTGATTAGACATTACACCCATGGAGGATAGTGCGCATGGTGACTGTTGTATTCAATCCCGATGCAATTTCTGTGTTTCATCAACACTCTGATAGTCCACAGATTTCAGAATGCCTCCAGTTGTGCATCGGAAACTACTACTGGTCTTCCAGGGAACGATCAAAGCGTAGACTTTTTGAGACATTACATTTAAGGAGGAATATGCGCATGGTGACTGTTGTACTCAATCCCGATGCAATTACTGTGTTTCATCAACACCCCGATAGTCTACACATTACAGAATGCCACCAGATGAGCATCGGAAACTACTACTGGTCTTCCAGGGAACGGTCAAAGAATAGACTGTTTGAGACACTACTCCCTTGGAAGAAAGTGCGCATGGTGGCAGTTGTATTCAATCCCGACGCAATTTCTGTGTTTCATCAACACTCTGATAGTCCACAGATTACAGAAAGCATCCAGATGTGCTTCGGAAACTACTACTGGTCTTCCAGGAAACGATCAAAGCGTGGACTGTTAGAGACATTACTAAAATGGAGGAAAGTGCGCATGGTGACTGTTGTGTTCAATCCCGATGCAGTTTCTGTGTTTCATCAACACTCTGTTAGTCCACATTTTACACAATGCCTCCAGATGTGCATCGAAAACTACTAGTGGTCATCCAGGGAACTATGAAAGCGTAGACTGTATGAGACATTACTCCAATGGAGGAAAGTGCGCATGGTGACTGTTGTATTCAATCCCGATGCAATTTCTGTGTTTCATCAACACTCTGATAGTCCATTGATTACAGAATGCCTCCAGATGTTCATCGGAAACTACTACTGGTCTTCCAGGAAACGATCAAAGCGTGGACTGTTAGAGACATTACTAAAATGGAGGAAAGTGCGCATGTTGACTATTGTATTCAATCCCGATGCAATTTCTGTGTTTCATCAACACTCTGTTAGTCGACATTTTACACAATGCCTCCAGATGTGCATCGAAAACTACTACTGGTCATCCAGGGAACTATGAAAGCGTAGACTGTATGAGACATTACTCCAATGGAGGAAAGTGCGCATGGTGACTGTTGTATTCAATCCCGATGCAATTTCTGTGTTTCATCAACACTCTGATAGTCCATTGATTACAGAATGCCTCCAGATGTTCATCGGAAACTACTACTGGTCTTCCAGGGAACGATCAAATCGTAGACTGTTTGAGACATTACTTTTATGGGGGATTGTGCGCATGGCGACTGTTGTATTCAATCCGGATGCAATTTCTGTGTTTCATCAACACTCTAATAGTCCACAGATTACAGAATGCCTCCATATGTGCATGGGAAACTACTACTGGTCTTACAGGGAACGATCAAAGCGTAGACTGTTTGAGAATTACTCCCATGGAGGAAAGTGCGCATGGTGACTGTTGTATTCATCAACACTCTGATAGGCCACAGATTACAGAATGCTACCAGATGTGCATCGGAAACTACTACTGGTCTTCCAGGGAACGATCAAAGCGTAGACTGTACGAGACATACCTCCCGTGGAGGAAAGTGCGCATGGTGACTGTTGTATTCATTCCCGATGCAATTTCTGTGTTTCTTTAACACTCTGATAGTCCACAGATTACAGAATGCCACCAGATGTGCATCGGAAACTACTACTGGTCTTCCAGGGAACTATCAAAGAATAGACTGTTTGAGACACTACTCCCTTGGAGGAAAGTGCGCATGGTGACTGTTGTATTCAATCCCGACGCAATTTCTGTATTTCATCAACACTCTGATACTCCACAGATTACAGAATGCCTCCAGATGTGCATCGGAAACTACTACTGGTCTTCCAGGGAACGATCAAAGTGTAGACTATTTGAGACATTACTCCCATCTAGGAAAGTGCGCATGGTGACTGTTGTATTCAATCGCGATGCAATTTCTGTGTCTCATCAACACTCTGATAGTCCACAGAGTACAGAAAGCCTCCAGATGTGCTTCGGAAACTACTACTGGTCTTCCAGGGAACGATCAAAGCGTGGACTGTTAGAGACATTACTAGAATGGAGGAAAGTGCGCATGGTAACTGTTTTGTTCAAACCCGATGCAATATCTGTGTTTCATCAACATTCTGATAGTCCACAGATTACAGAATGTCTCCAGATGTTCATCGTAAACTACTACTGGTCTTCCAGGGAACGATCAAAGCGTAGACTGTTTGAGACATTACTCCCATGGAGGACACTGCGCATGGTGACTCTTGTATTCAACCACGATGCAATTTCTGTCTTTCATCAACACTCTGATAGTCCACAGTGTACAGAAAGCCTCTAGATGTGCATAGGAAACTACTACTGGTCTTCTGGGGAACGATCATAGCGTAGACTGTTAGAGACATTACTCCCATGGAGGAAAGTGCGCATGGTGACTGTTGTTTTCAATTCGGATGCAATTTCTGTGTTTCATCAACACTCTGATAGCCCACATTTACAGAATGCCTCCAGATGTGCATCGGAAACTACTACTGGTCTTCCAGGGAACGATCAAAGCGTAGACTGATTAGACATTACACCCATGGAGGATAGTGCGCATGGTGACTGTTGTATTCAATCCCGATGCAATTTCTGTGTTTCATCAACACTCTGATAGTCCACAGATTTCAGAATGCCTCCAGTTGTGCATCGGAAACTACTACTGGTCTTCCAGGGAACGATCAAAGCGTAGACTTTTTGAGACATTACATTTAAGGAGGAATATGCGCATGGTGACTGTTGTACTCAATCCCGATGCAATTACTGTGTTTCATCAACACCCCGATAGTCTACACATTACAGAATGCCACCAGATGAGCATCGGAAACTACTACTGGTCTTCCAGGGAACGGTCAAAGAATAGACTGTTTGAGACACTACTCCCTTGGAAGAAAGTGCGCATGGTGGCAGTTGTATTCAATCCCGACGCAATTTCTGTGTTTCATCAACACTCTGATAGTCCACAGATTACAGAAAGCATCCAGATGTGCTTCGGAAACTACTACTGGTCTTCCAGGAAACGATCAAAGCGTGGACTGTTAGAGACATTACTAAAATGGAGGAAAGTGCGCATGGTGACTGTTGTGTTCAATCCCGATGCAGTTTCTGTGTTTCATCAACATTCTGATAGTCCACAGATTACAGAATGCCTCCAGATGTTCATCGTAAACTACTACTGGTCTTCCAGGGAACCATCCAAGCGTAGACTGTTTGAGACATTACTCCCATGGAGGGCACTGCGCATGGTGACTCTTGTATTCAACCCCGATGCAATTTCTGTCTTTCATGAACACTCTGATAGTCCACAGTGTACAGAAAGCCTCTAGATGTGCATAGGAAACTACTACTGGTCTTCCAGGGAACGATCAAAGCGTAGACTGTTTGAGACATTACTTTTATGGAGGAAAGTGCGCATGTTGACTGTTGTATTCAATCCCGATGCAATTTCTGTGTTTCATCAACACTCTGATAGTCCACATTTTACAGAATGCCTCCCGATGTGCATCGAAAACTACTACTGGTCTTCAAGGGAACTATGAAAGCGTAGACTGTATGAGACATTACTGCAATGGAGGAAAGTGCGCATGGTGACTGTTGTATTCAATCCCGATGCAATTTCTGTGTTTCATCAACACTCTGATAGTCCATAGATTACACAATGCCTCCAGATGTTCATCGGAAACTACTACTGGTCTTCCAGGGAACGAACAAATCGTAGACTGTTTGAGACATTACTTTTATGGGGGATTGTGCGCATGGCGACTGTTGTATTCAATCCCGATGCAATTTCTGTGTTTCATCAACACTCTAATAGTCCACGGATTACAGAATGCCTCCATATGTGCATCGGAAACTACTACTGGTCTTCCAGGGATCTATCAAAGAATAGACTGTTTGAGACACTACTCGCTTGGAGGAAAGTGCGCATGGTGACTGTTGTACTCAATCCCGACGCAATTTCTGTGTTTCATCAACACTCTGATACTCCACAGATTACAGAATGCCTCCAGATGTGCATCGAAAACTACTACTCGTCTTCCAGGGAACGATCAAAATGTAGACTATTTGAGACATTACTCCCATCTAGGAAAGTGCGCATGGTGACTGTTGTATTCAATCGCGATGCAATTTCTGTGTTTCATTAACACTCTGATAGTCCACAGAGTACAGAAAGCCTCCAGATGTGCTTCGGAAACTACTACTGGTCTTCCAGGGAACGATCAAAGCGTTGACTGTTAGAGACATTACTAGAATGGAGGAAAGTGCGCATGGTGACTGTTTTGTTCAATCCCGATGCAATTTCTGTGTTTCTTCAACATTCTGATAGTCCACAGATTACAGAATGCCTCCAGATGTTCATCGTAAACTACTACTGGTCTTCCAGGGAACGATCAAAGCGTAGACTGTTTGAGACATTACTCCCATGGAGGACACTGCGCATGGTGACTCTTGTATTCAACCCCGATGCAATTTCTGTCTTTCATCAACACTCTGATAGTCCACAGTGTACAGAAAGCCTCTAGATGTGCATAGGAAACTACTACTGGTCTTCTGGGGAACGATCATAGCGTAGACTGTTAGAGACATTACTCCCATGGAGGAAAGTGCGCATGGTGACTGTTGTATTCAATCCGGATGCAATTTCTGTGTTTCATCAACACTCTGATAGCCCACATTTTCAGAATGCCTCCAGATGTGCATCGGAAACTACTACTGGTCTTCCAGGGAACGATCAAAGCGTAGACTGATTAGACATTACACCCATGGAGAATAGTGCGCATGGTGACTGTTGTATTCAATCCCGATGCAATTTCTGTGTTTCATCAACACTCTGATAGTCCACAGATTTCAGAATGCCTCCAGATGTGCATCGGAAACTACTACTGGTCTTCCAGGGAACGATCAAAGCGTAGACTGTGTGAGACATTACTTTTAAGGAGGAATATGCGCATGGTGACTGTTGTACTCAATCCCGATGCAATTACTGTGTTTCATCAACACCCCGATAGTCTACACATTACAGAATGCCACCAGATGAGCATCGGAAACTACTACTGGCCTTCCAGGGAACGATCAAAGAATAGACTGTTTGAGACACTACTCCCTTGGAGGAAAGTGTGCATGGTGGCTGTTGTATTCAATCCCGACGCAATTTCTGTGTTTCATCAACACTCTGATAGTCCACATTTTACAGAATGCCTCCAGATGTGCATCGAAAACTAATACTGGTCTTCCAGGGAACAATGAAACGTAGACTGTTTGAGACATTACTCCAATGGAGGAAAGTGCGCATGGTGACTGTTGTATTCAATCCCGATGCAATTTCTGTGTTTCATCAACACACTGATAGTCCATAGATAACAGTATGCCTCCAGATGTTCATCGGAAACTACTACTGGTCTTCCAGGGAACGATCAAATCGTAGACTGTTTGAGACATTACTTTTATTTGGGAATGTGCGCATGGCGACTTTTGTATTCAATCCCGATGCATTTTCTGTGTTTCATCAACACTCTAATAGTCCACAGATTACAGAATGCCTCCAGATGTTCATCGTAAACTACTACTGGTCTTCCAGGGAACGATCAAAGCGTAGACTGTTTGAGACATTACTCCCATGGAGGACACTGCGCATGGTGACTCTTGTATTCAACCCCGATGCAATTTCTGTCATTCATCAACACTCTGATAGTCCACAGTGTACAGAAAGCCTCTAGATGTGCATAGGAAACTACTACTGGTCTTCTGGGGAACAATCAAAGCGTAGACTGTTAGAGACATTACTCCCATGGAGGAATGTGCGCATGGTGACTGTTGTATTCAATCCGGATGCAATTTCTGTGTTTCATCAACACTCTGATAGTCCACAGATTTCAGAATGCCTCCAGATGTGCATCGGAAACTACTACTGGTCTTCCAGGGAACGATCCAAGCGTAGACTGTTTGAGACTTTACTCCCATGGAGGAATGTGCACATGGTGACTGTTGTATTCAATCCCGATGCAATTTCTGTGTTTCATCAACACTCTGATAGTCCACATATTACAGAATGCCGCCAGATGTTCATCGGAAACTATTAATGGTCTTCCAGGGAACGATCAAAGCGTAGACTGTTTCAGACATTACTACCGTTTAGGAAAGTGCGCATGGTGACTGTTGTATTCAATCGCGTTGCAATTTCTGTGTTTCATCATTACTCTGATAGTCCACAGATTACAGAATGCCTCCAGATGTGCATCGGAAACTACTACTGGTCTTCCAGGGAACGATCAAAGCGTAGACTATTTGAGACATTACTCCCATGGAGGAAAGTGCGCATGGTGACTGTTGTATTCAATCGCGATGCAATTTCTGTGTTTCATCAACATTCTGATAGTCCACATATTACAGAATGCCTTCAGATGTTCATCGTAAACTGCTACTGGTCTTCCAGGGAACGATCAAAGCGTAGACTGTTTGAGACATTACTCCCATGGAGGACACGGCGCATGCAGACTGTTGTATTCAACCCCGATGCAATTTCTGTCTTTCATCAACACTCTGATAGTCCACAGTGTACAGAAAGCCTCTAGATTTGCATAGGAAACTACTACTGGTCTTCTGGGGGACGATCAAAGCGTAGACTGTTAGAGACATTACTCCCATGGAGGAAAGTGCGCATGGTGACTGTTGTATTCAATACCGAGACAATTTCTGTGTCTCATCAACACTCTGATAGTCCACAGATTACAGAAAGCCCCCAGATGTGTATCGGAAACTACTACTGGTCTTCCAGGGAACGATCAAAGCGTAGACTCTTTGAGACATTACGTCCATGGAGGAAACTGCGCATGGCGACTGTTGTATTCATTCCCGACGCAATTTCTGTGTTTCATCAACTCTCTGATAGTCCACAGATTACAGAATGCCACCAAATGTGCATCGGAAAATACTACTGGTCTTCCAGGGAACGATCAAAGCGTTGACTGTTTGGGACATTACTCCCATGGAGGAAAGTGCGAATGGTGAGTGTTGTATTCAATCGGGATGCAATTTCTGGGTTTCATCATCACTCTGATAGTCCACAGATTACAGAATTCCTCCAGATGTGCATCGGAAACTACTACTGGTCTTCCAGGGAACGATCAAAACGTAGACTGTTTGAGACATTACTTTTATGGAGGAAAGTGCGCATGTTGACTGTTGTATTCAATCCCGATGCAATTTCTGTGTTTCATCAACACTCTGATAGTCCACAGATTACAGAAAGCCCCAGATGTGCATCGGAAACTACTACTGTTCTCCCAGGGAACAATCAAAGCGTAGACTGTTTGAGACATTACTCCCATGGAGGAAACTGCGCAAGGAGACTGTTGTATTCAAAACCGATGCAATTTCTGTGTTTCATCAACACTCTGATAGTCCACAGTGTATAGAAAGCCTCCAGATGTGCATAGGGAACTACTACTGGTCTTCTGGGGATCGATCAAAGCGTAGACTGTTAGAGAGATTACTCCCATGGAGGAAAGTGCGCATGGTGACTGTTGTATTCAATCCCGATGCAATTACTGTGTTTCATTAACACCCTGATAGTCTACACATTACAGAATGCCACCAGATGTGCATCGGAAACTCCCACTGGTCTTCCAGGGAACGATCAAATCGTAGTTTGTTTGAGACATTACTCCCGTGGAGGAAAGTGCGCATGGTGACTGTTGTATTCAATCCCAATGCAATTTCTGCGTTTTATCAACACTCTGATAGTCCACAGATTACAGAATGCCTCCAGTTGTTCATCGGAATCTACTACTGGTCTTCCAGGGAACGATCAAAGAATAGACTGTTTGAGACACTACTCCCTTGGAGGAAAGTGCGCATGGTGACTGTTGTATTCAATGCCGACGCAATATCTGTGTTTCATCAACACTCTGATACTCCACAGATTACAGAATGCCTCCAGATGTGCATCGGAAACTACTACTGGTCTTCCAGGGAACGATCAAAGTGTAGACTATTTGAGACATTACTCCCATGGAGGTAAGTGCGCATGGTGACTGTTGTATTCATTCCCGATGCAATTTCTGTGTTTCAACAACACTCTGATAGTCCACAGATTACAGAATGCCACCAGATGTGCATCGGAAATTACTACCGGTCTTACAGGGAACGATCAAAGCATGGACTGTTTGAGAATTACTCCCATGGAGGAAACTGCGCATGGAGACTGTTGTATTCAATCCCGATGCAATTTCTGTGTTTCATCAACACTCTGATAGTCCACAGATTACAGAATGCCTCCAGATGTTCATCGGAAACTACTACTGGTCTTCCAGGGAACGATCAAAGAATAGACTGTTTGAGACACTACTCCCTTGGAGGAAAGTGAGCATGGTGACTGTTGTATTCAATCCCGACGCAATTTCTGTGTTTCATCAACACTCTGATACTCCACAGATTACAGAATGCCTCCAGATTTGCTTCGGAAACTACTAGTGGTCTTCCAGGGAACGATCAAAACGTGGACTGTTAGAGACATTACTAAAATGGAGGAAAGTGCGCATGGTGACTGTTGTGTTCAATCCCGATGCAATTTCTGTGATTCATCAACATTCTGATAGTCGACAGATTACAGAATGCCTCCAGATGTTCATCGTAAACTACTACTGGTCTTCCAGGGAACGATCAAAACGTAGACTGTTTGAGACATTACTCCCATGGAGGACACTGCGCATGGTGACTCTTGTATTCAACCCCGATGCAATTTCTGTCTTTCATCAACACTCTGATAGTCCACAGTGTACAGAAAGCCTCTAGATGTGCATAGGAAACTACTACTGGTCTTCTGGGGAACGATCAAAGCGTAAACTGTTTGAGACATTACTCCCATGGAGGAAAGTGCGCATGGTGACTCTTGTATTCAAACCGGATGCAATTTCTGTGTTTCATCAACACTCTGATAGCCCACATTTACAGAATGCCTTCAGATGTGCATCGGAAACTACTACTGGTCTTCCAGGGAACGATCAAAGCGTAGACCGATTAGACATTACTCCCATGGAGGATAGTGCGCATGGTGACTGTTGTATTCAATCCCGATGCAATTTCTGTGTTTCATCAACACTCTGATAGTCCACAGATTACAGAATGCCGCCAGATGTTCATCGGAAACTACTACTGGTCTTCCAGGGAACGATCAAAGCGTGGACTCTTAGAGACATTACTAAAATGGAGGAAAGTGCGCATGGTGACTTTTGTATTCAATCCCGATGCAATTTCTGTGTTTCATCAACATTCTGATAGTCCACAGATTACAGAATGCCTCCAGATGTTCATCGTAAACTACTACTGGTCTTCCAGGGAATGATCAAAGCGTAGACTGTTTGAGACATTACTCCCATGGAGGAAACTGCGCAAGGAGACTGTTGTATTCAACCCCGATGCAATTTCTGTGTTTCATCAACACTCTGATAGTCCACAGTGTACAGAAAGCCTCCAGATGTGCATAGGAAACTACTACTGGTCTTCTGGTTAACGATCAAAGCGTAGACTGTTAGAGAGATTACTCCCATGGAGGAAAGTGCGCATGGTGACTGTTGTATTCAATCCCGATGCAATTACTGTGTTTCATTAACACCCTGATAGTCTACACATTACAGAATGCCACCAGATGTGCATCGGAAACTCCTACTGGTCTTCCAGGGAACGATCAAATCGTAGTTTGTTTGAGACATTACTCCCGTAGAGGAAAGTGCGCATGGTGACTGTTGTATTCAATCCCGATGCAATTTCTGTGTTTCATCAACACTCTGATAGTCCACAGTGTACAGAAAGCCTCTAGATGTGCATAGGAAACTACTACTGGTCTTCTGGGGAACGATCAAAGCGTAGACTGTTAGAGACATTACTCCAGTCTAGGAAAGTGCGCATGGTGACTGTTGTATTCAATCCCGATGCAATTTCTGTGTTTCATCAACACTCTGATAGTCCACAGATTACAGAACGCATCCAGATGTTCATCGGAAACTACTACTGGTCTTCCAGGGAACGATCAAAGCGTAAATTGTTTGAGATATTACTCCCATGGAGGAAAGTGCGCATGGTGACTGTTGTATTCAATCCGGATGCAATTTCTGTGTTTCATCAAACACTCTGATAGCCCACATTTACAGAATGCCTCCAGATGTGCATCGGAAACTACTACTGGTCTTCCAGGGAACGATCAAAGCGTAGACTGTTTAGACATTACTCCCATGGAGGATAGTGCGCATGGTGACTGTTGTATTCAATCCCGATGCAATTTCTGTGTTTCATCAACACTCTGATACTCCACAGAATACAGAATGCCTCCAGATGTTAATCGGAAACTACTACTGGTCTTCCAGGGAACGATCAAAGCGTAGACTCTTTGAGACATTACTAACTTGGAGGAAAGTGCGCATGGTGACTGTTGTATTCAATCCCGATGCAATTTCTGTGTTTCATCAACACTCTGATAGTCCACAGATTACAGAAAGCCCCAGATGTGCATCGGAAACTACTACTGTTCTTCCAGGGAACGATCAAAGCGTAGACTGTTTGAGACATCACTCCCATGGAGGAAACTGCGCAAGGAGACTGTTGTATTCAACCCCGATAAAATTTCTGTGTTTCATCAACACTCTGATAGTCCACAGTGTACAGAAAGCCTCCAGATGTGCATAGGATGCTACTACTGGTCTTCTGGATAACGATCAAAGCGTAGACTGTTAGAGAGATTACTCCCATGGAGGAAAGTGCGCATGGTGACTGTTGTATTCAATCCCGATGCAATTACTGTGTTTCATTAACACCCTGATAGTCTACACATTACAGAATGCCACCAGATGTGCATCGGAAACTACTACTGGTCTTCCAGGGAACGATCAAATCGTAGTTTGTTTGAGACATTACTCCCGTGGAAGAAAGTGCGCATGGTGACTGTTGTATTCAATCCCGATGCAATTACTGTGTTTCATTAACACCCTGATAGTCTACCCATTACAGAATGCCTCCAGATGTTCATCGGAAACTACTACTGGTCTTCCAGGGAACGATCAAATCGTAGACTGTTTGAGACATTACTTTTATGGGGGAATGTGCGCATGGCGACTGTTGTATTCAATCCCGATGCAATTTCTGTGTTTCATCAACACTCTAATAGTCCACAGATTACAGGAATTCTCCAGATGTGCATCGGAAACTACTACTGGTCTTACAGTGAACGATCAAAGCATAGACTGTTTGAGAATTACTCCCATGGAGGAAAGTGCGCATGGTGATTGTTGTATTCAATCCCGATGCAATTTCTGTGTTTCATCAACACTCTAATAGGCCACAGATTACAGAATGCCACCAGATATGCACCGGAAACTACTACTGGTCTTCCAGGGAACGATCAAAGCGTAGACTGTTCGAGACATACCTCCCGTGGAGGAAAGTGCGCATGGTGACTGTTGTATTCATTCCCGATGCAATGTCTGTGTTTCTTTAACACTCTGATAGTCCACAGATTACAGAATGCCACCAGATGTGCATCGGAAACTACTACTGGTCTTCCAGGGAACGATCAAAGCGTAGACTGTTTGAGACATTACTCCCATGGAGGAAACTGCGCATGGAGACTGTTGTATTCATCCCCGATGCAATTTCTGTGTTTCATCAACACTCTAATAGTCCACAGTGTACAGAAAGCCTCTGGATGTGCATAGGAAACTACTACTGGTCTTCTGGGGAACGATCAAAGCGTAGACTGTTAGAGACATTACTCCCCTGGAGGAAAGTGCGCATGGTGACTGTTGTATTCAATCCCGATGCCATTTCTGTGTTTCATCAACACTCTGATACTCCACAGAATACAGAATGCCTCCAGATGTTAATCGGAAGCTACTACTGGTCTTCCAGGGAACGATCAAAGCGTAGACTCTTTGAGACATTACTAACATGGAGGAAAGTGCGCATGGTGACTGTTGTATTCAATCCCGATGCAATTTCTGTGTTTCATCAACACTCTGATAGTCCACAGATTACAGAGTGCCTCCAGATGTTCATCGGAAACTACTACTGGTCTTCCAGGGAACGATCAAAGAATAGACTGTTTGAGACACTACTCCCTTGGAGGAAAGTGCGCATGGTGACTGTTGTATTCAATCCCGACGCAATTTCTGTGTTTCATCAACACTTTGATACTCCACAGATTACAGAATGCCTCCAGATGTGCTTCGGAAACTACTACTGGTCTTCCAGGGAACGATCAAAACGTGGACTGTTAGAGACATTACTAAAATGGAGGAAAGTGCGCATGGTGACTGTTGTGTTCAATCCCGATGCAATTTCTGTGATTCATCAACATTCTGATAGTCCACAGGTTACAGAATGCCTCCAGATGTTCATCGTAAACTACTACTGGTCTTCCAGGGAACGATCAAAACGTAGACTGTTTGAGACATTACTCCCATGGAGGACACTGCGCATGGTGACTCTTGTATTCAACCCCGATGCAATTTCTGTCTTTCATCAACACTCTGATAGTCCACAGTGTACAGAAAGCCTCTAGATGTGCATAGGAAACTACTACTGGTCTTCCAGGGAACGATCAAAGCGTAGATTGTTTGAGACATTACTCCCATGGAAGGAAGTGCGCATGGTCACTGTTGTATTCAATCCCAATGCAATTTCTGTGTTTCATCAACACCCTGATAGTCCACAGATTACAGAATGCCATCAGATGTTCATTGGAAACTACTACTGGTCTTCCAGGGAACGATCAAAGCGTAGACTGTTTGAGACATTACTCCCTGGAGGAAACTGCGCAAGGAGACTGTTGTATTCATTCCCGATGCAATTTCTGTGTTTCATCAACACTCTGATAGTCCACAGATTACAGAATGCCACCAGATGTGCATCGGAAATTACTACTGGTGTTACAGGGAACGATCAAAGCATAGACTGTTTGAGAATTCCTCCCATGGAGGAAACTGCGCATGGAGACTGTTGTATTCAATCCCGATGCAATTTCTGTGTTTCATCAACACTCTGATAGTCCACAGATTACAGAATGCCTCCAGATGTTCATCGGAAACTACTACTGGTCTTCCAGGGAACGATCCAAGCGTAGACTGTTTGAGACTTTACTCCCATGGAGGAATGTGCGCATGGTACTTTTGTATTCAATCCCGATGCAATTTCTGTGTTTCATCAACACTCTGATAGTCCACAGATTACAGAATGCCGCCAGATGTTCATCGGAAACTACTACTGGTCTTCCAGGGAACGATCAAAGCGTAGACTGTTTGAGACATTACTACCGTGGAGGAAAGTGCGCATGGTGACTGTTGTATTCAATCCCGATGCAATTTCTGTGTTTCATCAACATTCTGATAGTCCACAGGTAACAGAATGCCTCCAGATGCTCATCGTAAACTGCTACTTGTCTTCCAGGGAACGATCAAAGCGTAGACTGTTTGAGACGTTACTCCCATGGAGGACACTGCGCATGCAGACTCTTGTATTCAACCCCGATGCAATTTCTGTCTTTCATCAACACTCTGATAGTCCACAGTGTACAGAAAGCCTCTAGATTTGCATAGGAAACTACTACTGGTCTTCTGGGGAACGATCAAAGCGTAGACTGTTAGAGACATTACTAAAATGGAGGAAAGTGCGCATGGTGACTGTTGTGTTCAATCACGATGCAATTTCTGTGATTCATCAACATTCTGATAGTCCACAGATTACAGAATGCCTCCAGATGTTCATCGTAAACTACTACTGGTCTTCCAGGGAACGATCAAAACGTAGACTGTTTGAGACATTACTCCCATGGAGGACACTGCGCATGGTGACTCTTGTATTCAACCCCGATGCAATTTCTGTCTTTCATCAACACTCTGATAGTCCACAGTGTACAGAAAGCCTCCACATGTTCATCGGAAACTACTACTGGTCTTCCAGGGAACGATCAAAGAATAGACTGTTTGAGACACTACTCCCTTGGAGGAAAGTGCGCATGGTGACTGTTGTATTCAATGCCGACGCAATTTCTGTGTTTCATCAACACTCTGATACTCCACAGATTACAGAATGCCTCCAGATGTGCATCGGAAACTACTACTGGTCTTCCAGGGAACGATCAAAGTGTAGACTATTTGAGACATTACTCCCATGGAGGAAAGTGCGCATGGTGACTGTTGTATTCATTCCCGATGCAATTTCTGTGTTTCATCAACACTCTGATAGTCCACAGATTACAGAATGCCACCAGATGTGCATCGGAAATTACTACCGGTCTTACAGGGAACGATCAAAGCATGGACTGTTTGAGAATTACTGCCATGGAGGAAACTGCGCATGGAGACTGTTGTATTCAATCCCGATGCAATTTCTGTGTTTCATCAACACTCTGATAGTCCACAGATTACAGAATGCCTCCAGATGTTCATCGGAAACTACTACTGGTCTTCCAGGGAACGATCAAAGAATAGACTGTTTGAGACACTACTCCCTTTGAGGAAAGTGCGCATGGTGACTGTTGTATTCAATCCCGACGCAATTTCTGTGTCTCATCAACACTCTGATACTCCACAGATTACAGAATGCCTCCAGATGTGCTTCGGAAACTACTACTGGTCTTCCAGGGAACGATCAAAACGTGGACTGTTAGAGACATTACTAAAATGGAGGAAAGTGCGCATGGTGACTGTTGTGTTCAATCCCGATGCAATTTCTGTGATTCATCAACATTCTGATAGTCCACAGATTACAGAATGCCTCCAGATGTTCATCGTAAACTACTACTGGTCTTCCAGGGAACGATCAAAACGTAGACTGTTTGAGACATTACTCCCATGGAGGACACTGCGCATGGTGACTCTTGTATTCAACCCCGATGCAATTTCTGTCTTTCATCAACACTCTGATAGTCCACAGTGTACAGAAAGCCTCTAGATGTGCATAGGAAACTACTACTGGTCTTCTGGGGAACGATGAAAGCGTAGACTGTTAGAGACATTACTCCCATGGAGGAAAGTGCGCTTGGTGACTCTTGTATTCAATCCGGATGCAATTTCTGTGTTTCATCAACACTCTGATAGCCCACATTTACAGAATGCCTTCAGATGTGCATCGGAAACTACTACTGGTCTTCCAGGGAACGATCAAAGCGTAGACTGATTAGACATTACTCCCATGGAGGATAGTGCGCATGGTGACTGTTGTATTCAATCCCGATGCAATTTCTGTGTTTCATCAACACTCTGATAGTCCACAGATTACAGAATGCCGCCAGATGTTCATCGGAAACTACTACTGGTCTTCCAGGGAACGATCAAAGCGTGGACTCTTAGAGACATTACTAAAATGGAGGAAAGTGCGCATGGTGACTTTTGTATTCAATCCCGATGCAATTTCTGTGTTTCATCAACGTTCTGACAGTCCACAGATTACAGAATGCCTCCAGATGTTCATCGTAAACTACTACTGGTCTTCCAGGGAACGATCAAAGCGTAGACTGTTTGAAACATTACTCCCATGGAGGAAACTGCGCAAGGAGACTGTTGTATTCAACCCCGATGCAATTTCTGTATTTCATCAACACTCTGATAGTCCACAGTGTACAGAAAGCCTCCAGATGTGCATAGGAAACTACTACTGGTCTTCTGGTTAACGATCAAAGCGTAGACTGTTAGAGAGATTACTACCATGGAGGAAAGAGCGCATGGTGACTGTTGTATTCAATCCCGATGCAATTACTGTGTTTCATTAACACCCTGATAGTCTACACATTACAGAATGCCACCAGATGTGCATCGGAAACTACTACTGGTCTTCCAGGGAACGATCAAATCGTAGTTTGTTTGAGACATTACTCCCGTGGAGGAAAGTGCGCATGGTGACTGTTGTATTCAATCCCGATGCAATTTCTGTGTTTCATCAACACTCTGATAGTCCACAGTGTACAGAAAGCCTCTAGATCTGCATAGGAAACTACTACTGGTCTTCTGGGGAACGATGAAAGCGTAGACTGTTTGAGACATTACTCCCATGGAGGAAACTGCGCAAGGAGACTTGTATTCAACCCCGATGCAATTTCTGTGTTTCATCAACACTCTGATAGTCCACAGTGTACAGAAAGCCTCCAGATGTGCATAGGAAACTACTACTGGTCTTCTGGTTAACGATCAAAGCGTAGACTGTTAGAGAGATTACTCCCATGGAGGAAAGTGCGCATGGTGACTGTTGTATTCAATCCCGATGCAATTACTGTGTTTCATTAACACCCTGATAGTCTACACATTACAGAATGCCACCAGATGTGCATCGGAAACTACTACTGGTCTTCCAGGGAACGATCAAATCGTAGTTTGTTTGAGACATTACTCCCGTGGAGGAAAGTGCGCATGGTGACTGTTGTATTCAATCCCGATGCAATTTCTGTGTTTCATCAACTCTCCGATAGTCCACAGTGTACAGAAAGCCTCTAGATGTGCATAGGAAACTACTACTGGTCTTCTGGGGAACGATCAAAGCGTAGACTGTTAGAGACATTACTCCCGTCTAGGAAAGTGCGCATGGTGACTATTGTATTCAATCCCGATGCAATTTCTGTGTTTCATCAACACTCTGATAGTCCACAGATTACAGAACGCCTCCAGATGTTCATCGGAAACTACTACTGGTCTTCCAGGGAACGATCAAAGCGTAAACTGTTTGAGATATTACTCCCATGGAGGAAAGTGCGCATGGTGACTGTTGTATTCAATCCGGATGCAATTTCTGTGTTTCATCAACACTCTGATAGCCCACATTTACAGAATGCCTCCAGATGTGCATCGGAAACTACTACTGGTCTTCCAGGGAACGATCAAAGCGTAGACTGTTTAGACATTACTCCCATGGAGGATAGTGCGCATGGTGACTGTTGTATTCAATCCCGATGCAATTTCTGTGTTTCATCAACACTCTGATACTCCACAGAATACAGAATGCCTCCAGATGTTAATTGGAAACTACTACTGGTCTTCCAGGGAACGATCAAAGCGTAGACTCTTTGAGACATTACTAACTTGGAGGAAAGTGCGCATGGTGACTGTTGTATTCAATCCCGATGCAATTTCTGTGTTTCATCAACACTCTGATAGTCCACAGATTACAGAAAGCCCCAGATGTGCAACGGAAACTACTACTGTTCTTCCAGGGAACGATCAAAGCGTAGACTGTTTGAGACATCACTCCCATGGAGAAACTGCGCAAGGAGACTGTTGTATTCAACCCCGATAAAATTTCTGTGTTTCATCAACACTCTGATAGTCCACAGTGTACAGAAAGCCTCCAGATGTGCATAGGAAACTACTACTGGTCTTCTGGATAACAATCAAAGCGTGGACTGTTAGAGAGATTACTCCCATTTAGGAAAGTGCGCATGGTGACTGTTGTATTCAATCCCGATGCAATTACTGTGTTTCATTAACACCCTGATAGTCTACACATTACAGAATGCCTCCAGATGTTCATCGGAAACTACTACTGGTCTTCCAGGGAACGATCAAATCGTAGACTGTTTGAGACATTACTTTTATGGGGGAATGTGCGCATGGCGACTGTTGTAATCAATCCCGATGCAATTTCTGTGTTTCATCAACACTCTAATAGTCCACAGATTACAGAAATTCTCCAGATGTGCATCGGAAACTACTACTGGTCTTACAGTGAACGATCAAAGCATAGACTGTTTGAGAATTACTCCCATGGAGGAAAGTGCGCATGGTGATTGTTGTATTCAATCCCGATGCAATTTCTGTGTTTCATCAACACTCTAATAGGCCACAGATTACAGAATGCCACCAGATGTGCATCGGAAACTACTACTGGTCTTCCAGGGAACGATCAAAGCGTAGACTCTTCGAGACATACCTCCCGTGGAGGAAAGTGCGCATGGTGACTGTTGTATTCATTCCCGATGCAATTTCTGTGTTTCTTTAACTCTCTGATAGTCCACAGATTACAGAATGCCACCAGATGTGCATCGGAAACTACCACTGGTCTTCCAGGGAACGATCAAAGCGTAGACTGTTTGAGACATTACTCCCATGGAGGAAACTGCGCATGGAGACTGTTGTATTCATCCCCGATGCAATTTCTGTGTTTCATCAACACTCTAATAGTCCACAGTGTACAGAAAGCCTCTCGATGTGCATAGGAAACTACTACTGGTCTTCTGGGGAACGATCAAAGCGTAGACTGTTAGAGACATTACTCCCCTGGAGGAAAGTGCGCATGGTGACTTTTGTATTCAATCCCGATGCAATTTCTGTGTTTCATCAACACTCTGATACTCCACAGAATACAGAATGCCTCCAGATGTTAATCGGAAACTACTACTGGTCTTGCAGGGAACGATCAAAGCGTAGACTCTTTGAGACATTACTAACATGGAGGAAAGTGCGCATGGTGACTGTTGTATTCAATCCCGATGCAATTTCTGTTTTTCATCAACACTCTGATAGTCCACAGATTACAGAATGCCTCCAGATGTTCATCGGAAACTACTACTGGTCTTCCAGGGAACGATCAAAGAATAGACTGTTTGAGACACTACTCCCTTGAAGGAAAGTGCGCATGGTGACTGTTGTATTCAATCCCGACGCAATTTCTGTGTTTCATCAACACTCTGATACTCCACAGATTACAGAATGCCTCCAGATGTGCTTCGGAAACTACTACTGGTCTTCCAGGGAACGATCAAAACGTGGACTGTTAGAGACATTACTAAAATGGAGGAAAGTGCGCATGGTGACTGTTGTGTTCAATCCCGATGCAATTTCTGTGATTCATCAACATTCTGATAGTCCACAGATTACAGAATGCCTCCAGATGTTCATCGTAAACTACTACTGGTCTTCCAGGGAACGATCAAAGCGTAGACTTTTTGAGACATTACTCCCATGGAGGACACTGCGCATGGTGACTCTTGTATTCAACCCCGATGCAATTTCTGTCTTTCATCAACACTCTGATAGTCCACAGTGTACAGAAAGCCTCTAGATGTGCATAGGAAACTACTACTGGTCTTCCAGGGAACGATCAAAGCGTAGATTGTTTGAGACATTACTCCCACGGAAGGAAGTGCGCATGGTCACTGTTGTATTCAATCCCAATGCAATTTCTGTGTTTCATCAACACTCTGATAGTCCACAGATTACAGAATGCCATCAGATGTTCATAGGAAACTACTACTGATCTTCCAGGGAACGATCAAAGCGTAGACTGTTTGAGACATTACTCCCTGGAGGAAACTGCGCATGGTGACTGTTGTATTCATCGACACTCTGATAGTCCACAGATTACAGAATGCCTCCAGATGTTCATCGGAAACTACTACTGGTCTTCCAGGGAACGATCCAAGCGTAGACTGTTTGAGACTTTACTCCCATGGAGGAATGTGCGCATGGTGACTGTTGTATTCAATCCCGATGCAATTTCTGTGTTTCATCAACACTCTGATAGTCCACAGATTACAGAATGCCGCCAGATGTTCATCGGAAACTACTACTGGTCTTCCAGGGAACGATCAAAGCGTAGACTGTTTGAGACATTACTACCGTGGAGGAAAGTGCGCATGGTGACTGTTGTATTCAATCCCGTTGTAATTTCAGTGTATCATCAACACTCTGATAGTCCACAGATTACAGAATGCCTCCAGCTGTGCATCGGAAACTACTACTGGTCTTCCAGGGAACGATCAAAGCGTAGACTATTTGAGACATTACTCCCATGGAGGAAAGTGCGCATGGTGACTGTTGTATTCAATCCCGATGCAATTTCTGTGTTTCATCAACATTCTGATAGTCCACAGATAACAGAATGCCTCCAGATGTTCATCGTAAACTGCTACGGGTCTTCCAGGGAACGATCAAAGCGTAGACTGTTTGAGACATTACTCCCATGGAGGACACTGCGCATGCAGACTCTTGTATTCAACCCCGATGCAATTTCTGTCTTTCATCAACACTCTGATAGTCCACAGTGTACAGAAAGCCTCTAGATTTGCATAGGAAACTATTACTGGTCTTCTGGGGAACGATCAAAGCGTAGACTGTTAGAGACATTACTCCCATGGAGGAAAGTGCGCATGGTGACTGTTGTATTCAATCCCGAGACAATTTCTGTGGCTCATCAACACTCTGATAGTCCACAGATTACAGAAAGCCCCCAGATGTGTATCGGAAACTACTACTGGTCTTCCAGGGAACGATCAAAGCGTAGACACTTTGAGACATTACTCCCTTGGAGGAAACTGCGCATGGCGACTGTTGTATTCATTCCCGACGCAATTTCTGTGTATCACCAACTCTCTGATAGTCCACAGATTACAGAATGCCACTAAATGTGCATCGGAAAATAATACTGGTCTTCCAGGGAACGATCAAAGCGTTGACTGTTTGGGACATTACTTTTATGGAGGAAAGTGCGCATGGTGAGTGTTGTATTCAATCGGGATGCAATTTCTGGGTTTCATCATCACTCTGATAGTCCACAGATTACAGAATGCCACCAGATGTGCATCGGAAACTACTACTTGTCTTCCAGGGAACGATCAAAGCGTAGACTGTTCGAGACATACCTCCCGTGGAGGAAAGTGCGCATGGTGACTGTTGTATTCATTCCCGATGCAATTTCTGTGTTTCATAAACACTCTGATAGGCCACAGATTACAGAATGCCACCAGATGTGCATCGGAAACTACTACTGGTCTTCCAGGGAACGATCAAAGAATAGACTGTTTGAGACACTACTCCCGTGGAGGAAAGTGTGCATGGTGATTGTTGTATTCAATCCCGATGCAATTTCTGTGTTTCATCAACACTCCGATACTCCACAGATTACAGAATGCCTCCAGATGTGCATCGGAAACTGCTACTGGTCTTCCAGGGAACGATCAAAGTGTAGACTATTTGAGACATTACTCCCATGGAGGAAAGTGCGCATGGTGACTGTTGTATTCAATCGCGATGCAATTTCTGTGTTTCATCAACACTCTGATAGTACACAGAGTACAGAAAGCCTCCAGATGTGCATCGGAAACTACTACTGGTCATCCAGGGAACGATCTAAGCGTAGACTGTTTGAGACATTACTCCCATGGAGGAAACTGCGCATGGAGACTGTTGTATTCATCCCCGATGCAATTTCTGTGTTTCATCAACACTCTGATAGTCCACAGTGTACAGAAAGCCTCTAGATGTGCATAGGAAACTACTACTGGTCTTCTGGGGAACGATCAAAGCGTAGACTGTTAGAGACATTACTCCCGTGGAGGAAAGTGCGCATGGTGACTGTTGTATTCAATCCCGATGCAATTTCTGTGTTTCATCAACACTCTGATAGTCCACAGATTACAGAAAGCCCCAGATGTGCATCGGAAACTACTACTGTTCTTCCAGGGAACGATCAAAGAGTAGACTGTTTGAGACATCACTCCCATGGAGGAAACTGCGCAAGGAGACTGTTGTATTCAACCCCGATAAAATTTCTGTGTTTCATCAACACTCTGATTCTCCACAGATTACAGAATGCCTAAAGATGTGCATCGGAAACTACTACTGGTCTTCCAGGGAACGATCAACGTGTAGACTATTTGAGACATTACTCCCATTGAAGAAAGTGCGCATGGTGACTTTTGTATTCAATCCCGATGCAATTTCTGTGTTTCATCAACAATCTGATAGTCCACAGATTACAGAATGCCTCCAGATGTTCATCGTAAACTGCTACGGGTCTTCCAGGGAACGATCAAAGCGTAGACTGTTTGAGACATTACTCCCATGGAGGACACTACGCATGCAGACTCTTGTATTCAACCCCGATGCAATTTCTGTCTTTCATCAACACTCTGATAGTCCACAGTGTACAGAAAGCCTCTAGATTTGCATAGGAAACTATTACTGGTCTTCTGGGGAACGATCAAAGCGTAGACTGTTAGAGACATTACTCCCATGGAGGAAAGTGCGCATGGTGACTGTTGTATTAGATCCCGAGACAATTTCTGTGGCTCATCAACACTCTGATAGTCCACAGATTACAGAAAGCCCCCAGATGTGTATCGGAAACTACTACTGGTCTTCCAGGGAACGATCAAAGCGTAGACACTTTGAGACATTACTCCCTTGGAGGAAACTGCGCATGGCGACTGTTGTATTCATTCCCGACGCAATTTCTGTGTATCACCAACTCTCTGATAGTCCACAGATTACAGAATGCCACTAAATGTGCATCGGAAAATAATACTGGTCTTCCAGGGAACGATCAAAGCGTTGACTGTTTGGGACACTACTTTTATGGAGGAAAGTGCGCATGGTGAGTGTTGTATTCAATCGGGATGCAATTTCTGGGTTTCATCATCACTCTGATAGTCCACAGATTACAGAATGCCACCAGATGTGCATCGGAAACTACTACTTGTCTTCCAGGGAACGATCAAAGCGTAGACTGTTCGAGACATACCTCCCGTGGAGGAAAGTGCGCATGGTGACTGTTGTATTCATTCCCGATGCAATTTCTGTGTTTCATAAACACTCTGATAGGCCACAGATTACAGAATGCCACCAGATGTGCATCGGAAACTACTACTGGTCTTCCAGGGAACGATCAAAGAATAGACTGTTTGAGACACTACTCCCGTGGAGGAAAGTGTGCATGGTGATTGTTGTATTCAGTCCCGATGCAATTTCTGTGTTTCATCAACACTCCGATACTCCACAGATTACAGAATGCCTCCAGATGTGCATCGGAAACTGCTACTGGTCTTCCAGGGAACGATCAAAGTGTAGACTATTTGAGACATTACTCCCATGGAGGAAAGTGCGCATGGTGACTGTTGTATTCAATCGCGATGCAATTTCTGTGTTTCATCAACACTCTGATAGTACACAGAGTACAGAAAGCCTCCAGATGTGCATCGGAAACTACTACTGGTCATCCAGGGAACGATCTAAGCGTAGACTGTTTGAGACATTACTCCCATGGAGGAAACTGCGCATGGAGACTGTTGTATTCATCCCCGATGCAATTTCTGTGTTTCATCAACACTCTGATAGTCCACAGTGTACAGAAAGCCTCTAGATGTGCATAGGAAACTACTACTGGTCTTCTGGGGAACGATCAAAGCGTAGACTGTTAGAGACATTACTCCCGTGGAGGAAAGTGCGCATGGTGACTGTTGTATTCAATCCCGATGCAATTTCTGTGTTTCATCAACACTCTGATAGTCCACAGATTACAGAAAGCCCCAGATGTGCATCGGAAACTACTACTGTTCTTCCAGGGAACGATCAAAGAGTAGACTGTTTGAGACATCACTCCCATGGAGGAAACTGCGCAAGGAGACTGTTGTATTCAACCCCGATAAAATTTCTGTGTTTCATCAACACTCTGATTCTCCACAGATTACAGAATGCCTAAAGATGTGCATCGGAAACTACTACTGGTCTTCCAGGGAACGATCAAAGTGTAGACTATTTGAGACATTACTCCCATTGAAGAAAGTGCGCATGGTGACTGTTGTATTCAATCGCGTTGCAATTTCTGTGTTTCATCAACACTCTGATAGTCCACAGAGTACAGAAAGCCTCCAGATGTGCATCGGAAGCTACTACTGGTCTTCCAGGGAACGATCATATCGTGGACTCTTAGAGACATTACTAAAATGGAGGAAAGTGCGCATGGTGACTTTTGTATTCAATCCAGATGCAATTTCTGTGTTTCATCAACACTCTGATACTACACATTTTACAGAATGCCTCCAGATGTTCATCGGAAACTACTACTGGTCTTCCAGGGAACGATCAAATCGTAGTTTGTTTGAGACATTACTCCCGTGGAGGAAAGTGCGCATGGTGACTTTTGTATTCAATCCGGATGCAATTTCTGTGTTTCATCAACACTCTGATACTACACATTTTACAGAATGCCTCCAGATGTTCATCGGAAACTACTACTGGTCTTCCAGGGAACGATCAAATCGTAGACTGTTTGAGACATTACTTTTATGCGGGAATGTGCGCATGGCGACTGTTGTATTCAATCCCGATTCAATTTCTGTGTTTCATCAACACTCTAATAGTCCACAGATTACAGAAATTCTCCAGATGTGCATCGGAAACTACTACTGGTCTTACAGTGAACGATCAAAGCATAGACTGTTTGAGAATTACTCCCATGGAGGAAAGTGCGCATGGTGATTGTTGTATTCAATCCCGATGGAATTTCTGTGTTTCATCAACACTCTAATAGGCCACAGATTACAGAATGCCACCAGATGTGCATCGGAAACTACTACTGGTCTTCCAGGGAACGATCAAAGCGTAGACTGTTCGAGACATACCTCCCGTGGAGGAAAGTGCGCATGGTGACTGTTGTATTCATTCCCGATGCAATTTCTGTGTTTCTTTAACACTCTGATAGACCACAGATTACAGAATGCCACCAGAAGTGCATCGGAAACTACTACTGGACTTCCAGGGAACGATCAAAGCGTAGACTGTTTGAGACATTACTCCCATGGAGGAAATTGCGCATGGAGACTGTTGTATTCATCCCCGATGCAATTTCTGTTTTTCATCAACACTCTAATAGTCCACAGTGTACAGAAAGCCTCTGGATGTGCATAGGAAACTACTACTGGTCTTCTGGGGAACGATCAAAGCGTAGACTGTTAGAGACATAACTCCCCTAGAGGAAAGTGCGCATGGTGACTGTTGTAATCATTCCCGATGCAATTTCTGTGTTTCATCAACACTCTGATACTCCACAGAATACAGAATGCCTCCAGATGTTAATCGGAAAGTACTACTGGTCTTCCAGGGAACGATCAAAGCGTAGACTCTTTGAGACATTACTAACATGGAGGAAAGTGCGCATGGTGACTGTTGTATTAAATCCCGATGCAATTTCTGTGTTTCATCAACACTCTGATACTCCACAGATTACAGAATGCCTCCAGTTGTGCTTCGGAAACTACTACTGGTCTTCCAGGGAACGATCAAAACGTGGACTGTTAGAGACATTACTAAAATGGAGGAAAGTGCGCATGGTGACTGTTGTGTTCAATCCCGATGCAATTTCTGTGATTCATCAACATTCTGATATTCCACAGATTACAGAATGCCTCCAGATGTTCATCGTAAACTACTACTGGTCTTCCAGGGAACGATCAAAGGGTACACTGTTTGAGACATTACTCCCATGGAGGACACTGCGCATGGTGACTCTTGTATTCAACCCCGATGCAATTTCTGTCTTTCATCAACACTCTGATAGTCCACAGTGTACAGAAAGCCTCTAGATGTGCATAGGAAACTACTACTGGTCTTCCAGGGAACGATCAAAGCGTAGATTGTTTGAGACATTACTCCCACGGAAGGAAGTGCGCATGGTCACTGTTGTATTCAATCCCAATGCAATTTCTGTGTTTCATCAACACTCTGATAGTCCACAGATTACAGAATGCCATCAGATGTTCATAGGAAACTACTACTGGTCTTCCAGGGAACGATCAAAGCGTAGACTGTTTGAGACATTACTCCCTGGAGGAAACTGCGCATGGTGACTGTTGTATTCATCGACACTCTGATAGTCCACAGATTACAGAATGCCTCCAGATGTTCATCGGAAACTACTACTGGTCTTCCAGGGAACGATCCAAGCGTAGACTGTTTGAGACTTTACTCCCATGGAGGAATGTGCGCATGGTGACTGTTGTATTCAATCCCGATGCAATTTCTGTGTTTCATCAACACTCTGATAGTCCACAGATTACAGAATGCCGCCAGATGTTCATCGGAAACTACTACTGGTCTTCCAGGGAACGATCAAAGCGTAGACTGTTTGAGACATTACTACCGTGGAGGAAAGTGCGCATGGTGACTGTTGTATTCAATCCCGTTGTAATTTCAGTGTATCATCAACACTCTGATAGTCCACAGATTACAGAATGCCTCCAGATGTGCATCGGAAACTACTACTGGTCTTCCAGGGAACGATCAAAGCGTAGACTATTTGAGACATTACTCCCATGGAGGAAAGTGCGCATGGTGACTGTTGTATTCAATCCCGATGCAATTTCTGTGTTTCATCAACATTCTGATAGTCCACAGATAACAGAATGCCTCCAGATGTTCATCGAAAACTGCTACGGGTCTTCCAGGGAACGATCAAAGCGTAGACTGTTTGAGACATTACTCCCATGGAGGACACTGCGCATGCAGACTCTTGTATTCAACCCCGATGCAATTTCTGTCTTTCATCAACACTCTGATAGTCCACAGTGTACAGAAAGCCTCTAGATTTGCATAGGAAACTATTACTGGTCTTCTGGGGAACGATCAAAGCGTAGACTGTTAGAGACATTACTCCCATGGAGGAAAGTGCGCATGGTGACTGTTGTATTCAATCCCGAGACAATTTCTGTGGCTCATCAACACTCTGATAGTCCACAGATTACAGAAAGCCCCCAGATGTGTATCGGAAACTACTATTGGTCTTCCAGGGAACGATCAAAGCGTAGACTATTTGAGACATTACTCCCATGGAGGAAAGTGCGCATGGTGACTGTTGTATTCAATCCCGATGCAATTTCTGTGTTTCATCAACACTCTGATAGTCCACAGATTACAGAATGCCTCCAGATGTGCATCGGAAACTACTACTGGTCTTCCAGGGAACGATCAAAGCGTAGACTATTTGAGACATTACTCCCATGGAGGAAAGTGCGCATGGTGACTGTTGTATTCAATCCCGATGCAATTTCTGTGTTTCATCAACATTCTGATAGTCCACAGATAACAGAATGCCTCCAGATGTTCATCGAAAACTGCTACGGGTCTTCCAGGGAACGATCAAAGCGTAGACTGTTTGAGACATTACTCCCATGGAGGACACTGCGCATGCAGACTCTTGTATTCAACCCCGATGCAATTTCTGTCTTTCATCAACACTCTGATAGTCCACAGTGTACAGAAAGCCTCTAGATTTGCATAGGAAACTATTACTGGTCTTCTGGGGAACGATCAAAGCGTAGACTGTTAGAGACATTACTCCCATGGAGGAAACTGCGCATGGCGACTGTTGTATTCATTCCCGACGCAATTTCTGTGTTTCATCAACTCTCTGATAGTCCACAGATTACAGAATGCCACTAAATGTGCATCGGAAAATAATACTGGTCTTCCAGGGAACGATCAAAGCGTTGACTGTTTGGGACATTACTTTTATGGAAGAAAGTGCGCATGGTGAGTGTTGTATTTAATCGGGATGCAATTTCTGGGTTTCATCATCACTCTGATAGTCCACAGATTACAGAATGCCACCAGATGTGCATCGGAAACTACTACTTGTCTTCCAGGGAACGATCAAAGCGTAGACTGTTCGAGACATACCTCCCGTGGAGGAAAGTGCGCATGGTGACTGTTGTATTCATTCCCGATGCAATTTCTGTGTTTCTTTAACACTCTGATAGGCCACAGATTACAGAATGCCATCAGATGTGCATCGGAAACTACTACTGGTCTTCCAGGGAACGATCAAAGAATAGACTGTTTGAGACACTACTCCCGTGGAGGAAAGTGTGCATGGTGATTGTTGTATTCAATCCCGATGCAATTTCTGTGTTTCATCAACACTCCGATACTCCACAGATTACAGAATGCCTCCAGATGTGCATCGGAAACTGCTACTGGTCTTCCAGGGAACGATCAAAGTGTAGACTATTTGAGACATTACTCCCATGGAGGAAAGTGCGCATGGTGACTGTTGTATTCAATCGCGATGCAATTTCTGTGTTTCATCAACACTCTGATAGTACACAGAATACAGAAAGCCTCCAGATGTGCATCGGAAACTACTACTGGTCATCCAGGGAACGATCTAAGCGTAGACTGTTTGAGACATTACTCCCATGGAGGAAACTGCGCATGGAGACTGTTGTATTCATCCCCGATGCAATTTCTGTGTTTCATCAACACTCTGATAGTCCACAGTGTACAGAAAGCCTCTAGATGTGCATAGGAAACTACTACTGGTCTTCTGGGGAACGATCAAAGCGTAGACTGTGAGAGACATTACTCCCGTGGAGGAAAGTGCGCATGGTGACTGTTGTATTCAATCCCGATGCAATTTCTGTGTTTCATCAACACTCTGATAGTCCACAGATTACAGAATGCCTCCAGATGTTCATCGGAAACTACTACTGGTCTTCCAGGGAACGATCAAAGCGTAGACTGTTTAGACATTACTCCCATGGAGCATAGTGCGCATGGTGACTGTTGTATTCAATCCGGATGCAATTTCTGTGTTTCATCAACACTCTGATAGCCCACATTTACAGAATGACTCCAGATGTGCATCGGAAACTACTACTGGTCTTCCAGGGAACGATCAAAGCGTAGACTGTTTAGACATTACTCCCATGGAGGATAGTGCGCATGGTGACTGTTGTATTCAATCCCGATGCAATTTCTGTGTTTCATCAACACTCTGATACTCCACAGAATACAGAATGCCTCCAGCTGTTAATCGTAAACTACTACTGGTCTTCCAGGGAACGATCAAAGCGTAGACTCTTTGAGACATTACTAACTTGGAGGAAAGTGCGCATGGTGACTGTTGTATTCAATCCCGATGCAATTTCTGTGTTTCATCAACACTCTGATAGTCCACAGATTACAGAAAGCCCCAGATGTGCATCGGAAACAACTACTGTTCTTCCAGGGAGCGATCAAAGAGTAGACTGTTTGAGACATCACTCCCATGGAGGAAACTGCGCAAGGAGACTGTTGTATTCAACCCAGATAAAATTTCTGTGTTTCATCAACACTCTGATTCTCCACAGATTACAGAATGCCTAAAGATGTGCATCGGAAACTACTACTGGTCTTCCAGGGAACGATCAAAGTGTAGACTATTTGAGACATTACTCCCATTGAAGAAAGTGCGCATGGTGACTGTTGTATTCAATCGCGTTGCAATTTCTGTGTTTCATCAACACTCTGATAGTCCACAGAGTACAGAAAGCCTCCAGATGTGCATCGGAGACTACTACTGGTCTTCCAGGGAACGATCAAAGCGTGGACTCTTAGAGACATTACTAAAATGGAGGAAAGTGCGCATGGTGACTTTTGTATTCAATCCCGATGCAATTTCTGTGTTTCATCAACAATCTGATAGTCCACAGATTACAGAATGCCTCCAGATGTTCATCGTAAACTACTACTGGTCTTCCAGGGAACGATCAAATCGTAGTTTGTTTGAGACATTACTCCCGTGGAGGAAAGTGCGCATGGTGACTGTTGTATTCAATCCGGATGCAATTTCTGTGTTTCATCAAAACTCTGATACTACACATTTTACAGAATGCCTCCAGATGTTCATCGGAAACTACTACTGGTCTTCCAGGGAACGATCAAATCGTAGACTGTTTGAGACATTACTTTTATGCGGGAATGAGCGCATGGCGACTGTTGTATTCATTCCCGATGCAATTTCTGTGTTTCTTTAACACTCTGATAGTCCACAGATTACGGAATGCCACCAGAAGTGCATCGGAAACTACTACTGGACTTCCAGGGAACGATCAAAGCGTAGACTGTTTGAGACATTACTCCCATGGAGGAAACTGCGCATGGAGACTGTTGTATTCATCCCCGATGCAATTTCTGTGTTTCATCAACACTCTAATAGTCCACAGTGTACAGAAAGCCTCTGGATGTGCATAGGAAACTACTACTGGTCTTCTGGGGAACGATCAAAGCGTAGACTGTTAGAGACATTACTCCCCTGGAGGAAAGTGCGCATGGTGACTGTTGTATTCAATCCCGATGCAATTTCTGTGTTTCATCAACACTCTGATACTCCACAGAATACAGAATGATTCCAGATGTTAATCGGAAACTACTACTGGTCTTCCATTGAACGATCAAAGCGTAGACTCTTTGAGACATTACTAACATGGAGGAAAGTGCGCATGGTGACTGTTGTATTCAATCCCGATGCAATTTCTGTGTTTCATCAACACTCTGATAGTCCACAGATTACAGAATGCCTCCAGATGTTCATCGGAAACAACTACTGGTCTTCCAGGGAACGATCAAAGCGTAAACTGTTTGAGACATTACTCCCATGGAGGAAAGTGCGCATGGTGACTGTTGTATTCAATCCCGATGCAATTTCTGTGTTTCATCAACACTCTGATAGTCCACAGATTACAGAAAGCCCCAGATGTGCATCGGAAACTACTACTGTTCTTCCAGAGAACGATCAAAGCGTAGACTGTTTGAGACATCACTCCCATGGAGGAAACTGCGCAAGGAGACTGTTGTATTCAACCCCGATGCAATTTCTGTGTTTCATCAACACTCTGATAGTCCACAGTGTACAGAAAGCCTCCAGATGTGCATAGGAAACTACTACTGGTCTTCTGGATAACGATCAAAGCGTAGACTGTTAGAGAGATTACTCCCATGGAGGAAAGTGCGCATGGTGACTGTTGTATTCAATCCCGATGCAATTACTGTGTTTCATTAACACCCTGATAGTCTACACATTACAGAATGCCACCAGATGTGCATCGGAAACTGCTACTGGTCTTCCAGGGAACGATCAAATCGTAGTTTGTTCGAGACATACTTCCCGTGGAGGAAAGTGCGCATGGTGACTGTTGTATTCATTCCCGATGCAATTTCTTTGTTTCTTTGACACTCTGATAGTCCACAGATTACAGAATGTCACCAGATGTGCATCGGAAACTACTACTGGTCTTCCAGGGAACGATCAAAGAACAGACTGTTTGAGACACTACTCCCGTGGAGGAAACTGCGCATGGTGACTGTTGTATTCAATCCCGATGCAATTTCTGTGTTTCATCAACACTCTGATACTCCACAGATTACAGAATGCCTCCAGATGTGCATCGGAAACTACTACTGGTCTTCCAGGGAACGATCAAAGTGTAGACTATTTGAGACAATACTCCCATGGAAGAAAGTGCGCATGGTGACTGTTGTATTCAATCGCGTTGCAATTTCTGTGTTTCATCAACACTCTGATAGTCCACAGAGTACAGAAAGCCTCCAGATGTGCATCGGAAACTACTACTGGTCTTCCAGGGAACGATCAAATCGTAGACTGTTTGAGACATTACTTTTATGGGGGAATGTGCGCATGGCGACTGTTGTATTCAATCCCGATGCAATTTCTGTGTGTCATCAACACTCTAATAGTCCACAGATTACAGAAATTCTCCAGATGTGCATCGGAAACTACTACTGGTCTTACAGTGAACGATCAAAGCATAGACTGTTTGAGAATTACTCCCATGGAGGAAAGTGCGCATGGTGATTGTTGTATTCAATCCCGATGCAATTTCTGTGTTTCATCAACACTCTGATAGGCCACAGATTACAGAATGCCACCAGATGTGCATCGGAAACTACTACTGGTCTTCCAGGGAACGATCAAAGCGTAGACTGTTCGAGACATACCTCCCGTGGAGGAAAGTGCGCATGGTGACTGTTGTATTCATTCCCGATGCAATTTCTGTGTTTCTTTAACACTCTGATAGTCCACAGATTACAGAATGCCACTAGATGTGCATCGGAAACTACTACTGGTCTTCCAGGGAACGATCAAAACGTAGACTGTTTGAGACATTACTCCCATGGAGGAAACTGCGCATGGAGCCTGTTGTATTCATTCCCGATGCAATTTCTGTGTTTCATCAACACTCTGATAGTCCACAGTGTACAGAAAGCCTCTGGATGTGCATAGGAAACTACTACTGGTCTTCTGGGGAACGATCAAAGCGTAGACTGTTAGAGACATTACTCCCGTGGAGGAAAGTGCGCATGGTGACAGTTGTATTCTATCCCGATGCAATTTCTGTGTTTCATCAACACTCTGATACTCCACAGAATACAGAATGCCTCCAGATGTTAATCGGAAACAACTACTGGTCTTCCAGGAAACGATCAAAGCGTAGACTGTTTGAGACATTACTACCGTGGAGGAAAGTGCGCATGGTGACTGTTGTATTCAATCCCGTTGCAATTTCTGTGTTTCATCAACACTCTGATAGTCCACAGATTACAGAATGCCTCCAGATGTGCATCGGAAACTACTGCTGGTCTTCCAGGGAACGATCAAAGCGTAGACTATTTGAGACATTACTCCCATGGAGGAAAGTGCGCATGGTGACTGTTGTATTCAATCCCGATGCAATTTCTGTGTTTCATCAACATTCTGATAGTCCACAGATTACAGAATGCCTCCAGATGTTCATCGTAAACTGCTACTGGTCTTCCAGGGAACGATCAAAGCGTAGACTGTTTCAGACATTACTCCCATGGAGGACACTGCGCATGCAGACTCTTGTATTCAACCCCGTTGCAATTTCTGTCTTTCATCAACACTCTGATAGTCCACAGTGTACTGAAAGCCTCTAGATTTGCATAGGAAACTACTACTGGTCTTCTGGGGAACGATCAAAGTGTAGACTGTTAGAGACATTACTCCCATGGAGGAAAGTGCGCATGGTGACAGCTGTATTCAATCCCGATGCAATTTCTGTGTTTCATCAACACTCTGATACTCCACAGAATACAGAATGCCTCCAGATGTTAATCGGAAACTACTACTGGTCTTCCAGGGAACGATCAAAGCGTAGACTCTTTGAGACATTACTAACATGGAGGAAAGTGCGCATGGTGACTGTTGTATTCAATCCCGATGCAATTTCTGTGTTTCATCAACACTCTGATAGTCCGCAGATTACAGAATGCCGCCAGATGTTCATCGGAAACTACTACTGGTGTTCCAGGGAACGATCAAAGCGTAGACTGTTTGAGACATTACTAGCGTGGAGGAAAGTGCGCATGGTGACTGTTGTATTCAATCCCGTTGCAATTTCTGTGTTTCATCAACACTCTGATAGTCCACAGATTACAGAATGCCTCCAGATGTGCATCGGAAACTACTACTGGTCTTCCAGGGAACGATCAAAGCGTAGACTATTTGAGACATTACTCCCATGGAGGAAAGTGCGCATGGTGACTGTTGTATTCAATCCCGATGCAATTTCTGTGTTTCATCAACATTCTGATAGTCCACAGATTACGGAATGCCTCCAGATGTTCATCGTAAACTTCTACTGGTCTTCCAGGGAACGATCAAAGCGTAGACTGTTTCAGACATTACTCCCATGGAGGACACTGCGCATGCAGACTCTTGTATTCAACCCCGATGCAATTTCTGTCTTTCATCAACACTCTGATAGTCCACAGTGTACAGAAAGCCTCTAGATTTGCATAGGAAACTACTACTGGTCTTCTGGGGAACGATCAAAGCGTAGACTGTTAGAGACATTACTCCCATGGAGGAAACTGCGCATGGCGACTGTTGTATTTATTCCCGACGCAATTTCTGTGTTTCATCAACTCTCTGATAGTCCACATATTACAGAATGCCACTAAATGTGCATCGGAAAATACTACTGGTCTTCCAGGGAACGATCAAAGCGTTGACTGTTTGGGACATTACTCCCATGGAGGAAAGTGCGCATGGTGAGTGTTGTATTCAATCGGGATGCAATTTCTGGGTTTCATCATCACTCTGATAGTCCACAGATTACAGAATGCCACCAGATGTGCATCGGAAACTATCACTGGTCTTCCAGGGAACGATCGAAGCGTAGACTGTTTGAGACATACCTCCCGTGGAGGAAAGTGCGTATGGTGACTGTTGTAATCACTCCCGATGCAATTTCTGTGTTTCTTTAACACTCTGATAGTCCACAGATTACAGAATGCCACCAGATGTGCATCGGAAACTACTACTGGTCTTCCTGGGAACGATCAAAGAATAGACTGTTTGAGACACTACTCCCGTGGAGGAAAGTGCGCATGGTGACTGTTGTATTCAATCCCGATGCAATTTCTGTGTTTCATCAACACTCTGATACTCCACAGATTACAGAATGCCTCCAGATGTGCATCGGAAACTACTACTGGTCTTCCAGGGAACGATCAAAGTGTAGACTATTTGAGACATTACTCCCATGGAGGAAAATGCGCATGGTGACTGTTGTATTCAATCGCGATGCAATTTCTGTGTTTCATCAACACTCTGATAGTACTCAGAGTACAGAAAGCCTCCAGATGTGCATCGGAAACTACTACTGGTCATCCAGGGAACGATCAAAGCGTAGACTGTTTGAGACATTACTCCCATGGAGGAAACTGCGCATGGAGACTGTTGTATTCATCCCCGATGCAATTTCTGTGTTTCATCAACACTCTGATAGTCCACAGTGTACAGAAAGCCTCTAGATGTGCATAGGAAACTACTACTGGTCTTCTGGGGAACGATCAAAGCGTAGACTGTTAGAGACATTACTCCCGTGGAGGAAAGTGCGCATGGTGACTGTTGTATTCAACCCCGATGCAATTTCTGTGTTTCATCAACACTCTGATAGTCCACAGATTACAGAATGCCTCCAGATGTCCTTCGGAAACTACTACTGGTCTTCCAGGGAACGATCAAAGCGTAAACTGTTTGAGACATTACTCCCATGGAGGAAAGTGCGCATGGTGACTGTTGTATTCAATCCGGATGCAATTTCTGTGTTTCATCAACACTCTGATAGCCCACATTTTCAGAATGCCTCCAGATGTGCATCGAAAACTACTACTGGTCTTCCAGTGAACGATCAAAGCGTAGACTGTTTAGACATTACTCCCATGGAGGATAGTGAGCATGGTGACTGTTGTATTCAATCCCGATGTAATTTCTGTGTTTCATCAACATTCTGATAGTCCACAGATTACGGAATGAATCCAGATGTTCATCGTAAACTGCTACTGGTCTTCCAGGGAACGATCAAAGCGTAGACTGTTTCAGACATTACTCCCATGGAGGACACTGCGCATGCAGACTCTTGTATTCAACCCCTTGCAATTTCTGTCTTTCATCAACACTCTGATAGTCCACAGTGTACAGAAAGCCTCTAGATTTGCATAGGAAACTACTACTGGTCTTCTGGGGAACGATCAAAGCGTAGACTGTTAGAGACATTACTCCCATGGAGGAAACTGCGCATGGCGACTGTTGTATTCATTCCCGACGCAATTTCTGTGTTTCATCAACTCTCTGGTAGTCCACAGATTACAGAATGCCACTAAATGTGCATCGGAAAATACTACTGGTCTTCCAGGGAACGATCAAAGCGTTGACTGTTTGGGACATTACTCCCATGGAGGAAAGTGCGCATGGTGAGTGTTGTATTCAATCGGGATGCAATTTCTGGGTTTCATCAACACTCTGATAGTACACAGAGTACAGAAAGCCTCCAGATGTGCATCGGAAACTACTACTGGTCATCCAGGGAACGATCAAAGCGTACACTGTTTGAGACATTACTCCCATGGAGGAAACTGCGCATGGAGACTGTTGTATTCATCCCCGATGCAATTTCTGTGTTTCATCAACACTCTGATAGTCCACAGTGTACAGAATGCCTCTAGATGTGCATAGGAAACTACTACTGGTCTTCTGGGGAACGATCAAAGCGTAGACTGTTAGAGACATTACTCCCGTGGAGGAAAGTGCGCATGGTGACTGTTGTAGTCAATCCCGATGCAATTTCTGTGTTTCATCAACACTCTGATAGTCCACAGATTACAGAAAGCCTCTAGATGTGCATAGGAAACTACTACTGGTCTTCCAGGTAACGATCAAAGCGTAGACTGTTAGAGACATTACTCCCATGGAGGAAAGTGCGCATGGCGACTGTTGTATTCAATCCCGATGCAATTTCTGTGTTTCATCAACACTCTGATACTCCACAGATTACAGAATGCCTCCAGATGTTCATCGGAAACAACTACTGGTCTTCCAGGTAACGATCAAAGCGTAAACTGTTTGAGACATTACACCCATGGAGGAAAGTGAGCATGGTGACTGTTGTATTCAATCCCGATGCAATTTCTGTGTTTCATCAACACTCTGATAGTCCACGGATTACAGAAAGCTCCAGATGTGCATCGGAAACTACTACTGTTCTTCCAGGGAACGATCAAAGCGTAGACTGTTTGAGACATCACTCCCATGGAGGAAACTGCGCAAGGAGACTGTTGTATTCAACCCCGATGCAATTTCTGTGTTTCATCAACACTCTGATAGTCAACAGTGTCCAGAAAGCCTCCAGATGTGCATAGGAAACTACTACTGGTCTTCTGGATAACGATCAAAGCGTAGACTGTTAGAGAGATTACTCCCATGGAGGAAAGTGCGCATGGTCACTGTTGTATTCAATCCCGATGCAATTACTGTGTTTCATTAACACCCTGATAGTCTACACATTACACTATGCCACCAGATGTGCATCGGAAGCTGCTACTGGTCTTCCAGGGAACGATCATATCGTAGTTTGTTCGAGACATACCTCCCGTGGAGGAATGTGCGCATGGTGACTGTTGTATTCATTCCCGATGCAATTTCTGTGTTTCTTTAACACTCTGATAGTCCACAGATTACAGAATGTCACCAGATGTGCATCGGAAACTACTACTGGTCTTCCAGGGAACGATCAAAGAACAGACTGTTTGAGACACTACTCCCGTGGAGGAAACTGCGCATGGTGACTGTTGTATTCAACCCCGATGGAATTTCTGTGTTTCTTCAACACTCTGATACTCCACAGAATACAGAATGCCTCCAGATTTGCATCGGAAACTACTACTGGTCTTCCAGGGAACGATCAAAGTGTAGACTATTTGAGACATTACTCCATGGAAGAAAGTGCGCATGGTGACTGTTGTATTCAATCGCGTTGCAATTTCTTTGTTTCATCAACACTCTGATAGTCCACAGAGTACAGAAAGCCTCCAGATGTGCATCGGAAACTACTACTGGTCTTCTGGGGAACGATCAAAGCGTAGACTGTTAGAGAGATTACTCCCATGGAGGAAAGTGCGCATGGTGACTGTTGTATTCAATCCCGATGCAATTACTGTGTTTCATTAACACCCTGATAGTCTACACATTACAGAATGCCACCAGATGTGCATCGGAAACTACTACTGGTCTTCCAGGGAACGATCAAATCGTAGTTTGTTTGAGTCATTACTCCCGTGGAGGAAAGTGCGCATGGTGACTGTTGTATTCAATCCGGATGCAATTTCTGTGTTTCATCAACACTCTGATACTACACATTTTACTGAATGCCTCCAGATGTGCATCGAAAACTACTACTGGTCTTCCAGGGAACTATGAAAGCGTAGACTGTTTAAGACATTACTGCAATGGAGGAAAGTGCTTATGGTGACTGTTGTATTCAATCCCGATGCAATTTCTGTGTTTCATCAACACTCTGATAGTCCATAGATTACAGAATGCCTCCAGATGTTCATCGGAAACTACTACTGGTCTTCCAGGGAACGATGAAATCGTAGACTGTTTGAGACATTACTTTTATGGGGGAATGTGCGCATGGCGACTGTTGTATTCAATCCGGATGCAATTTCTGTGTTTCATCAACACTCTGATAGGCCACAGATTACAGAATGCCACCAGATGTGCATCGGAAACTACTACTGGTCTTCCAGGGAACGATCAAAACGTAGACTGTTCGAGACATACCTCCCGTGGAGGAAAGTGCGCATGGTGACTGTTGTATTCATTCCCGATGCAATTTCTGTGTTTCTTTAACACTCTGATAGTCCACAGATTACAGAATGCCACCAGATGTGCATCGGAAACTACTACTGGTCTTCCAGGGAACGATCAAAGCGTAGACTGTTTGAGACATTACTGCCATGGAGGAAACTGCGCATGGAGACTGTTGTATTCATCCCCGATGCAATTTCTGTGTTTCATCAACACTCTGATAGTCCACAGTGTACAGAAAGTCTCTGGATGTGCATAGGAAACTACTACTGGTCTTCTGGGGAACGATCAAAGCGTAGACTGTTAGAGACATTACTCCCGTGGAGGAAAGTGCGCATGGTGACAGCTGTAATCAATCCCGTTGCAATTTCTGTGTTTCATCAACACTCTGATACTCCACAGAATACAGAATGCCTCCAGATGTTAATCGGAAACTACTACTGGTCTTCCAGGGAACGATCAAAGCGTAGACTGTTTGAGACATTACTAGCGTGGAGGAAAGTGCGCATGGTGACTGTTGTATTCAATCCCGTTGCAATTTCTGTGTTTCATCAACACTCTGATAGTCCACAGATTACAGAATGCCTCCAGATGTGCATCGGAAACTACTACTGGTCTTCCAGGGAACGATCAAAGCGTAGACTATTTGAGACATTACTCCCATGGAGGAAAGTGCGCATGGTGACTGTTGTATTCAATCCCGATGCAATTTCTGTGTTTCATCAACATTCTGATAGTCCACAGATTACGGAATGCCTCCATATGTTCATCGTAAACTGCTACTGGTCTTCCAGGGAACGATCAAAGCGTAGACTGTTTCAGACATTACTCCCATGGAGGACACTGCGCATGCAGACTCTTGTATTCAACCCCGATGCAATTTCTGTCTTTCATCAACACTCTGATAGTCCACAGTGCACAGAAAGCCTCTAGATTTGCATAGGAAACTACTACTGGTCTTCTGGGGAACGATCAAAGCGTAGACTGTTAGAGACATTACTCCCATGGAGGAAACTGCGCATGGCGACTGTTGTATTCATTCCCGACGCAATTTCTGTGTTTCATCAACTCTCTGATAGTCCACAGATTACAGAATGCCACTAAATGTGCATCGGAAAATACTACTGGTCTTCCAGGGAACGATCAAAGCGTTGACTGTTTGGGACATTACTCCCCTGGAGGAATGTGCGCATGGTGAGTGTTGTATTCAATCGGGATGCAGTTTCTGGGTTTCATCATCACTCTGATAGTCCACAGATTACAGAATGCCACCAGATGTGCATCGGAAACTATCACTGGTCTTCCAGGGAACGATCAAAGCGTAGACTGTTTGAGACATACCTCCCGTGGAGGAAAGTGCGCATGGTGACTGTTGTAATCACTCCCGATGCAATTTCTGTGTTTCTTTAACACTCTGATAGTCCACAGATTACAGAATGCCACCAGATGTGCATCGGAAACTGCTACTGGTCTTCCAGGGAACGATCAAAGAATAGACTGTTTGAGACACTACTCCCGTGGAGGAAAGATCACATGGTGACTGTTGTATTCAATCCCGATGCAATTTCTGTGTTTCATCAACACTCTGATACTCCACAGATTACAGAATGCCTCCAGATGTGCATCGGAAACTACTACTGGTCTTCCAGGGAACGATGAAAGTGTAGACTATTTGAGACATTACTCCCATGGAGGAAAATGCGCATGGTGACTGTTGTATTCAATCGCGATGCAATTTCTGTGTTTCATCAACACTCTGATAGTACTCAGAGTACAGAAAGCCTCCAGATGTGCATCGTAAACCACTACTGGTCATCCAGGGAACGATCAAAGCGTAGACTGTTTGAGACATTACTCCCATGGAGGAAACTGCGCATGGAGACTGTTGTATTCATCCCCGATGCAATTTCTGTGTTTCATCAACACTCTGATGGTCCACAGTGTACAGAAAGCCTCTAGATGTGCATAGGAAACTACTACTGGTCTTCTGGGGAACGATCAAAGCGTAGACTGTTAGAGACATTACTCCCGTGGTGGAAAGTGCGCATGGTGACTGTTGTATTCAATGCCGATGCAATTTCTGTGTTTCATCAACACTCTGATAGTCCACAGATTACAGAATGCCTCCAGATGTCCTTCGGAAACTACTACTGGTCTTCCAGGGAACGATCAAAGCGTAAACTGTTTGAGACATTACTCCCATGGAGGAAAGTGCGCATGGTGACTGTTGTATTCAATCCGGATGCAATTTCTGTGTTTCATCAACACTCTGATAGCCCACATTTACAGAATGCCTCCAGATGTGCATCGAAAACTACTACTGGTCTTCCAGGGAACGATCAAAGCGTAGACTGTTTAGACATTACTCCCATGGAGGATAGTGCGCATGGTGACTGTTGTATTCAATCCCGATGTAATTTCTGTGTTTCATCAACATTCTGATAGTCCACAGATTACGGAATGAATCCAGATGTTCATCGTAAACTGCTACTGGTCTTCCAGGGAACGATCAAAGCGTAGACTGTTTCAGACATTACTCCCATGGAGGACACTGCGCATGCAGACTCTTGTATTCAACCCCGATGCAATTTCTGTCTTTCATCAACACTCTGATAGTCCACAGTGTACAGAAAGCCTCTAGATTTGCATAGGAAACTACTACTGGTCTTCTGGGTAACGATCAAAGCGTAGACTGTTAGAGACATTACTCCCATGGAGGAAACTGCGCATGGCGACTGTTGTATTCATTCCCGACGCAATTTCTGTGTTTCATCAACTCTCTGATAGTCCACAGATTACAGAATGCCACTAAATGTGCATCGGAAAATACTACTGGTCTTCCAGGGAACGATCAAAGCGTTGACTGTTTGGGACATTACTCCCATGGAGGAAAGTGCGCATGGTGAGTGTTGTATTCAATCGGGATGCAATTTCTGGGTTTCATCATCACTCTGATAGTGCACAGATTACAGAATCCCACCAGATGTGCATCGGAAACTACTACTGGTCTTCCAGGGAACGATCAAAGCGTAGACTGTTTGAGACATACCTCCCGTGGAGGAAAGTGCGCATGGTGACTGTTGTAATCATTCCCGATGCAATTTCTGTGTTTCTTTAACACTCTGGTAGTCCACAGATTACAGAATGCCACCAGATGTGCATCGTAAACTACTACTGATCTTCCAGGGAACGATCAAAGAATAGACTGTTTGAGACACTACTCCCGTGGAGGAAAGTGCGCATGGTGGCTGCTGTATTCAATGCCGATGCAATTTCTATGTTTCATCAACACTCTGATACTCCACAGATTACAGAATTCCTCCAGATGTGCATCGGAAACTACTACTGGTCTTCTAGGGAACGATCAAAGTGTAGACTATTTGAGACATTACTCCCATGGAGGAAAATGCGCATGGTGACTGTTGTATTCAATCGCGATGCAATTTCTGTGTTTCATCAACACTCTGATAGTACACAGAGTACAGAAAGCCTCCAGATGTGCATCGGAAACTACTACTGGTCATCCAGGGAACGATCAAAGCGTAGACTGTTTGAGACATTAGTCCCATGGAGGAAACTGCGCATGGAGACTGTTGTATTCATCCCCGATGCAATTTCTGTGTTTCATCAACACTCTGATAGTCCACAGTGTACAGAAAGCCTCTAGATGTGCATAGGAAACTACTACTGGTCTTCTGGGGAACGATCAAAGCGTAGACTGTTAGAGACATTACTCCCGTGGAGGAAAGTGCGCATGGTGACTGTTGTATTCAATCCCGATGCAATTTCTGTGTTTCATCAACACTCTGATAGTCCACAGATTACAGAAAGCCTCTAGATGTGCATAGGAAACTACTACTGGTCTTCCAGGGAACGATCAAAGCGTAGACTGTTAGAGACATTACTCCCATGGAGGAAAGTGCGCATGGTGACTGTTGTATTCAATCCCGATGCAATTACTGTGTTTCATCAACACTCTGATACTCCACAGATTACAGAATGCTTCCAGATGTTCATCGGAAACAACTACTGGTCTTCCAGGTAACGATCAAAGCGTAAACTGTTTGAGACATTACACCCATGGAGGAAAGTGCGCATGGTGACTGTTGTATTCAATCCCGATGCAATTTCTGTGTTTCATCAACACTCTGATAGTCCACGGATTACAGAAAGCCCCAGATGTGCATCGGAAACTACTACTGTTCTTCCAGGGAACGATCAAAGCGTAGACTGTTTGAGACATCACTCCCATGGAGGAAACTGCGCAAGGAGACTGTTGTATTCAACCCCGATGCAATTTCTGTGTTTCATCAACACTCTGATAGTCCACAGTGTACAGAAAGCCTCCAGATGTGCATAGGAAACTACTACTGGTCTTCTGGATAACGATCAAAGCGTAGACTGTTAGAGAGATTACTCCCATGGAGGAAAGTGCGCATGGTCACTGTTGTATTCAATCCCGATACAATTACTGTGTTTCATTAACACCCTGATAGTCTACACATTACAGAATGCCACCAGATGTGCATCGGAAACTGCTACTGGTCTTCCAGGGAACGATCAAATCGTAGTTTGTTCGAGACATACCTCCCGTGGAGGAAAGTGCGCATGGTGACTGTTGTATTCATTCCCGATGCAATTTCTGTGTTTCTTTAACACTCTGATAGTCTACAGATTACAGAATGTCACCAGATGTGCATCGGAAACTACTACTGGTCTTCCAGGGAACGATCAAAGAACAGACTGTTTGAGACACTACTCCCGTGGAGGAAACTGCGCATGGTGACTGTTGTATTCAATCCCGATGCAATTTCTGTGTTTCATCAACACTCTGATACTCCACAGAATACAGAATGCCTCCAGATGTGCATCGGACTACTACTGGTCTTCCAGGGAACGATCAAAGTGTAGACTATTCGAGACATTACTCCCATGGAAGAAAGTGCGCATGGTGACTGTTGTATTCAATCGCGTTGCAATTTCTTTGTTTCATCAACACTCTGATAGTCCACAGAGTACAGAAAGCCTCCAGATGTGCATCGGAAACTACTACTGGTCTTCCAGGGAACGATCAAAGCGTGGACTCTTAGAGACATTACTAAAATGGAGGAAAGTGCGCATGGTGACTTTTGTATTCAATCCCGATGCAATTTCTGTGTTTCATCAACATTCTGATAGTCCACAGATTACAGAATGCCACCAGATGTTCATCGTAAACTACTACTGGTCTTCCAGGGAACGATCAAAGCGTAGCCTGTTTGAGACATTACTCCCATGGAGGAAACTGCGCAAGGAGGCTGTTGTATTCAACCCCGATGCAATTTCTGTGTTTCATCAACACTCTGATAGTCCACAGTGTACAGAAAGCCTCCAGATGTGCATAGGAAACTACTACTGGTCTTCTGGGGAACGATCAAAGCGTAGACTGTTAGAGAGATTACTCCCATGGAGGAAAGTGCGCATGGTGACTGTTGTATTCAATCCCGATGCAATTACTGTGTTTCATTAACACCCTGATAGTCTACACATTACAAAATGCCACCAGATGTGCATCGGAAACTACTACTGGTCTTCCAGGGAACGATCAAATCGTAGTTTGTTTGAGTCATTACTCCCGTGGAGGAAAGTGCGCATGGTGACTGTTGTATTCAATCCGGATGCAATTTCTGTGTTTCATCAACACTCTGAAATTACACATTTTACAGAATGCCTCCAGATGTGCATCGAAAACTACTACTGGTCTTCCAGGGAACTATGAAAGCGTAGACTGTTTAAGACATTACTGCAATGGAGGAAAGTGCGCATGGTGACTGTTGTATTCAATCCCGATGCAATTTCTGTGTTTCATCAACACTCTGATAGTCCATAGATTACAGAATGCCTCCAGATGTTCATCGGAAACTACTACTGGTCTTCCAGGGAACGATCAAATCGTAGACTGTTTGAGACATAACTTTTATGGGGGAATGTGCGCATGGCGACTGTTGTATTCAATCCCGACGCAATTTCTGTGTTTCATCAACACTCTAATATTCCACAGATTACAGAATGCCTCCAGATGTGCATCGGAAACTACTACTGGTCTTACAGTGAACGATCAAAGCATAGACTGTTTGAGAATTACTCCCATGGAGGAAAGTGCGCATGGTTATTGTTGTATTCAATCCCGATGCAATTTCTGTGCTTCATCAACACTCTGATAGGCCACAGATTACAGAATGCCACCAGATGTGCATCGGAAACTACTACTGGTCTTCCAGGGAACGATCAAAACGTAGACTGTTCGAGACATACCTCCCGTGGAGGAAAGTGCGCATGGTGACTGTTGTATTCATTCCCGATGCAATTTCTGTGTTTCTTTAACACTCTGATAGTCCACAGATTACAGAATGCCACCAGATGTGCATCGGAAACTACTACTGGTCTTAAAGGGTACGATCAAATCGTAGACTGTTTGAGACATTACTCCCATGGAGGAAACTGCGCATGGAGACTGTTGTATTCATCCCCGATGCAATTTCTGTGTTTCATTAACACTCTGATAGTCCACAGTGTACAGAAAGTCTCTGGATGTGCATAGGAAACTACTACTGGTCTTCTGGGGAACGATCAAAGCGTAGACTGTTAGAGACATTACTCCCGTGGAGGAAAGTGCGCATGGTGACTGTTGTATTCAATCCCGATGCAATTTCTGTGTTTCATCAACACTCTGATACTCCACAGAATACAGAATGCCTCCAGATGTTAATCGGAAACTACTACTGGTCTTCCAGGGAACGTTCAAAGCGTAGACTCTTTGAGACATTACTAACATGGAGGAAAGTGCGCATGGTGACTGTTGTATTCAATCCCGATGCAATTTCTGTGTTTCATCAACACTCTGATAGTCCACAGATTACAGAATGCCTCCAGATGTGCATCGGAAACTACGACTGGTCTTCCAGGGAACGATCAAAGCGTAGACTGTTTGAGACATTACTCCCATGGAGGACACTGCGCATGGAGACTCTTGTATTCAACCCCGATGCAATTTCTGTCTTTCATCAACACTCTGATAGTCCACAGTGTACAGAAAGCCTCTAGATGTGCATAGGAAACTACTACTGATCTTCTGGGGAACGATCAAAGCGTAGACAGTTAGATACTTTACGCCCATGGAGGAAAGTGCGCATGGTGACTGTTGTATTCAATCCCGATGCAATTTCTGTGTTTCATCAACACTCTGATAGTCCACAGATTACAGAAAGCCCCAGATGTGCATCGGAAACTACTACTGTTCTTCCAGGGAACGATCAAAGCGTAGACTGTTTGAGACATCACTCCCATGGAGGAAACTGCGCAAGGAGACTGTTGTATTCAACCCCGATGCAATTTCTGTGTTTCATCAACACTCTGATAGTCCACAGTGTACAGAAAGCCTCCAGATGTGCACAGGAAACTACTACTGGTCTTCTGGATAACGATCAAAGCGTAGACTGTTAGAGAGATTACTCCCATGGGGGAAAGTGCGCATGGTGACTGTTGTATTCATTCCCGATGCAATATCTGTGTTTCTTTAACACTCTGATAGTCCACAGATTACAGAATGTCACCAGATGTGCATCGGAAACTACTACTGGTCTTCCAGGGAACGATCAAAGAACAGACTGTTTGAGACACTACTCCCGTAAAGGAAACTGAGCATGGTGACTGTTGTATTCAATCCCGATGCAATTTCTGTCTTTCATCAACACTCTGATACTCCACAGATTACAGAATGCCTCCAGATGTGCATCGGAAACTACTACTGGTCTTCCAGGGAACGATCAAAGTGTAGACTATTTGAGACATTACTCCCATGGAAGAAAGTGCGCATGGTGACTGTTGTATTCAATCGCGATGCAATTTCTGTGTTTCATCAACACTCTGATAGTCCACAGAGTACAGAAAGCCTCCAGATGTCCATCGGAAACTACTACTGGTCTTCCAGGGAACGATCAAAGCGTGGACTCTTAGAGACATTACTAAAATGGAGGAAAGTGCGCACGGTGACTTTTGTATTCAATCCCGATGCAATTTCTGTGTTTCATCAACATTCTGTTAGTCCACAGATTACAGAATGCCTCCAGATGTTCATCGTAAACTACTACTGGTCTTCCAGGGAACGGTCAAAGCGTAGACTGTTTGAGACATTACTCCCATGGAGGAAACTGCGCAAGGAGACTGTTGTATTCAACCCCGATGCAATTTCTGTGTTTCATGAACACTCTGATAGTCCACAGTGTACAGAAAGCCTCCAGATGTGCATAGGAAACTACTACTGGTCTTCTGGGGAACGATCAAAGCGTAGACAATTAGAGAGATTACTCCCATGGAGGAAAGTGCGCATGGTGACTGTTGTATTCAATCCCGATGCAATTACTTTGTTTCATTAACACCCTGATAGTCTACACATTACAGAATGCCACCAGATGTGCATCGGAAACTACTACTGGTCTTCCAGGGAACGATCAAATCGTAGTTAGTTTGAGACATTACTCCCGTGGAGGAAAGTGCGCATGGTGACTGTTGTATTCAATCCGGATGCAATTTCTGTGTTTCATCAACACTCTGATACTACACATTTTACAGAATGCCTCCAGATGTGCATCGAAAACTACTACTGGATTCCAGGGAACTATGAAAGCGTAGACTGTTTGGGACATTACGCCAATGGAGGAAAGTGCGCATGGTGACTGTTGTATTCAATCCCGATGCAATTTCTGTGTTTCATCAACACTCTGATAGTCCATAGATTACAGAATGCCTCCAGATGTTCATCGGAAACTACTAATGGTCTTCCAGGGAACGATAAAATCGTAGACTGTTTGAGACATTACTTTTATGGGGGAATGTGCGCATGGCGACTGTTGTATTCAATCCCGACGCAATTTCTGTGTTTCATCAACACTCTAATATTCCACAGATTACAGAATGCCTCCAGATGTGCATCGGAAACTACTACTGGTCTTACAGTGAACGATCAAAGCATAGACTGTTTGAGAATTACTCCCATGGAGGAAAGTGCGCATGGTTATTGTTGTATTCAATCCCGATGCAATTTCTGTGTTTCATCAACACTCTGATAGGCCACAGATTACAGAATGCCACCAGATGTGCATCGGAAACTACTACTGGTCTTCCAGGGAACGATCAAAGCGTAGACTGTTCGAGACATACCTCACGTGGAGGAAAGTGCGCATGGTGACTGTTGTATTCATTCCCGATGCAATTTCTGTGTTTCTTTAACACTCTGATAGTCCACAGATTACAGAATGCCACCAGATGTGCATCGGAAACTACTACTGGTCTTCCAGGGAACGATCAAAGAATAGACTGTTTGAGACACTACTCCCGTGGAGGAAAGTGCGCATGGTGACTGTTGCATTCAATCCCGATGCAATTTCTGTGTTTCATCAACATTCTGATACTCCACAGATTACAGAATGCCTCCAGATGTGCATCGGAAACTACTACTGGTCTTCCAGGGAACGATCAAAGTGTAGACCATTTGAGACATTACTCCCATGGAGGAAAGTGCGCATGGTGACTGTTGTATTCAATCGCGATGCAATTTCTGTGTTTCATCAACACTCTGATACTACACAGAGTACAGAAAGCCTCCAGATGTGCATCGGAAACTACTACTGGTCTTCCAGGGAACGATCAAAGCGTAGACTGTTTGAGACATTACTCCCATGGAGGAAACTGCGCATGGAGACTGTTGTGTTCATCGCCGATGCAATTTCTGTGTTTCATCAACACTCTGATAGTCCACAGTGTACAGAAAGCCTCTAGATGTGCATAGGAAACTACTACTGGTCTTCTGGGGAACGATCAAAGCGTAGACTGTTAGAGACATTACTCCCGTGGAGGAAAGTGCGCATGGTGACTGTTGTATTCAATCCCGATGCAATTTCTGTGTTTCATCAACACTCTGATAGTCCACAGATTACAGAATGCCTCCAGATGTTCATCGGAAACTACTACTGGTCTTCCAGGGAACGATCAAAGCGTAAACTGTTTGAGACATTACTCCCATGGAGGAAAGTGCGCATGGTGACTGTTGTATTCAATCCCGTCGCAATTTCTGTGTTTCATCAACACTCTGATAGTCCACAGATTACAGAAAGCCCCAGATGTGCATCGGAAACTAATACTGTTCTTCCAGGGAACGATCAAAGCGTAGACTGTTTGAGACATTACTCCCATGGAAGAAAGTGCGCATGGTGACTGTTGTATTCAATCGCGATGCAATTTCTGTGTTTTATCAACACTCTGATAGTCCACAGAGTACAGAAAGCCTCCAGATGTGCATCGGAAACTACTACTGGTCTTCCAGGGAACGATCAAAGCGTGGACTCTTAGAGACATTACTAAAATGGAGGAAAGTGCGCATTGTGACTTTTGTATTCAATCCCGATGCAATTTTTGTGTTTCATCAACATTCTGATAGTCCACAGATTACAGAATGCCTCCAGATGTTCATCGTAAACTACTACTGGTCTACCAGGGAACGATCAAAGCGTAGACTGTTTGAGACATTACTCCCATGGAGGAAACTGCGCAAGGAGACTGTTGTATTGAACCCCGATGCAATATCTGTGTTTCATCAACACTCTGATAGTCCACAGTGTACAGAAAGCCTCCAGATGTGCATAGGAAACTACTACTGGTCTTCTGGGGAACGATCAAAGCGTAGACTGTTAGAGAGATTACTCCCATGGAGGAAAGTGCGCATGGTGACTGTTGTATTCAATCCCGATGCAATTACTGTGTTTCATTAACACCCTGATAGACTACACATTACAGAATGCCACCAGATGTGCATCGGAAACTACTACTGGTCTTCCAGGGAAGGATCAAATCGTAGTTTGTTTGAGACATTACTCCCGTGGAGGAAAGTGCGCATGGTGACTGTTGTATTCAATCCGGACGCAATTTCTGTGTTTCATCAACACTCTAATACTACACATTATACAGAATGCCTCCAGATGTGCATCGGAAACTACTACTGGTCTTCCAGGGAACGATCAAAGCGTAGACTGTTTAGACATTACTCCCATGGAGGATAGTGCGCATGGTGACTGTTGTATTCAATCCCGATGCAATTTCTGTGTTTCATCAACACTCTGATACTCCACAGATACAGAATGCCTCCAGATATTAATCGGAAACTACTACTGGTCTTCCAGGGAACGATCAAAGCGTAGACTCTTTGAGACATTACTAACATGGAGGATAGTGCGCATGGTGACTGTTATGTTCAATCCCGATGCAATTCCTGTGTTTCATCAACACTCTGATAGTCCACAGATTACAGAATGCCTCCAGATGTGCATCGGAAACTACTACTGGTCTTCCAGGGAACGATCAAAGCGTAGACTGTTTGAGACATTACTCCAATGGAGGAAAGTGCGCATGGTTACTGTTGTATTCAATCCCGATGCAATTTCTGTGTTTCATCAACACTCTGATAGTCCACAGATTACAGAATGATTCCAGATGTTCTTCGGAAACTACTACTGGTCTTCCTGGGAACGATCAAATCGTATACTGTTTGAGACATTACTTTTATGGGGGAATTCGCGCATGGTGACTGTTGTATTCAATCCCGATGCAATTTCTGTGTTTCATCAACACTCTAATAGTTCACAGATTACAGAATGCCTCCAGATGTGCATCGGAAACTACTACTGGTCTTACAGGGAACGATCAAATCATAGACTGTTTGAGAATTACTCCCATGGAGGAAAGTGCGCATGCTGACTGTTATATTCATTCCCGATGCAATTTCTGTGTTTCATCAACACGCTGATAGGCCACAGATTACAGAATGCCACCCGATGTGCATCGGAAACTACTACTGGTCTTCCAGGGAACGATCAAAGAGTAGACTGTTTGAGACACTACTCCCATGGAGGAAAGTGCGCATGGTGACTGTTGTATTCAATCCCGATGCAATTTCTGAGTTTCATCAACACTCTGATTGTCCCCAGATTACAGAATGCCACCAGATGTGCATCGGAAACTACTACTGGTCCTCCAGGGAACGATCAAATCGTAGACTGTTTCAGACATTACTCCCATGGAGGAGAGTGCGGATGGTGACTCTTGTATTCATTCCCGATGCAATTTCTGTGTTTCATCAACACTTTAATAGTCCACAGATTACAGAATGCTTCCAGATGTGCATCGGAAACTACTACTTGTCTTCCAGTGAAGGATCAAAGCGTAGACTGTTTGAGACATTACTCCCGTGTAGGAAAGTGCGCATGGTGACTGTTGTATTCAATCCAGATGCAATTTCTGTGTTTCATCAACACTCTGATACTCCACAGATTACAGAATGCCACCAGATGTGCATCGGAAACTACTACTGGTCTTCCAGGGAACGATCAAAGCGGAGACTGTTTGAGACATTACTCCCATGGAGGAAAGTGCGCATGGTGACTGTTGTATTCAATCCCGATTCAATTTCTGTGTTTCATCAACACTCTGATAGTCCTCAGAGAACAGAAAGCCTCCAGATGTGGATCGGAAACTGCTACTGGTCTTCCAGGGAACGATTAAAGCGTAGACTGTTAGAGACACTACTCTCATGGAGGAAAGTGCGCATGGTGACTGTTGTATTCAATCCCGATGCAATTTCTGTGTTTCATCAACACTCTGATATTCCACAGATTACGGAAAGCCCCCAGATGTGAATCGGAAACTACTACCGGTCTTCCACGGAACGATCAAAGCGTAGACTGTTTGAGGAAACTGGGTATGGTGACTGTTGTATTCATTCCCGATGCAATTTCTGTGTTTCATCAACACTCTGATAGTCCACAGATTACAGAAAGCCACCAGATGTGCATCGGAAACTACCAAAGGTCTAACAGGGAACGATCAAAGCATAGACTGTTTCAGAATTACTCAAATGGAGGAAAGTGCGCATGTTGACAGTTGTATTCAACCCCGATGCATTTCCTGTATTTCATCAACACTCTGATAGTCCACAGTGTACAGAAAGCCTCCAGATGTGCATAGGAAACTACTACTGGTCTTCTGGGGAACGATCAAAGCGTAGACTGTTAGAGACATATCTCCCATGGAGGAAAGTGCGCATGGTGACTGTTGTATTCAATCCCGATGCAATTACTGTGTTTCATCAACACCCTGATGGTATACACATTACAAAATGCCACCAGATGTGCATCGGAAACTACTACTGGTCTTCCAGGGAACGATCAAATCGTAGATTGTTTGAGACATTACTCCCATGGAGGAAACTGCGCAAGGAGACTGTTGTATTCAACCCCGATGCAATTTCTGTGTTTCATCAACACTCTGATAGTCCACAGTGTACAGAAAGCCTCCAGATGTGCATAGGAAACTACTACTGGTCTTCTGGGGAACGATCAAAGCGTAGACTGTTAGAGACATATCTCCCATGGAGGAAAGTGCGCATGGTGACTGTTGTATTCAATCCCGATGCAATTACTGTGTTTCATTAACACCCTGATAGACTACACATTACAGAATGCCACCAGATGTGCATCGGAAACTACTACTGGTCTTCCAGGGAAGGATCAAATCGTAGTTTGTTTGAGACATTACTCCCGTGGAGGAAAGTGCGCATGGTGACTGTTGTATTCAATCCGGACGCAATTTCTGTGTTTCATCAACACTCTAATACTACACATTATACAGAATGCCTCCAGATGTGCATCGGAAACTACTACTGGTCTTCCAGGGAACGATCAAAGCGTAGACTGTTTAGACATTACTCCCATGGAGGATAGTGCGCATGGTGACTGTTGTATTCAATCCCGATGCAATTTCTGTGTTTCATCAACACTCTGATACTCCACAGAATACAGAATGCCTCCAGATATTAATCGGAAACTACTACTGGTCTTAAGAGGAACAATCAAAGCGTAGACTGTTAGAGACATTACTCCCATAGAGGAAAGTGCGCATGGTGACTGTTGTATTCAATCCCGATGCAATTACTGTGTTTCATCAACACCCTGATAGTCTACGAATTACAGAATGCCACCAGATGTGCATCGGAAACTACTACTGGTCTTCCAGGGAACGATCAAATCGTAGATTGTTTGAGACATTACTCCCGTGGAGGAAAGTGCGCATGGTGGCTCTTGTATTCATTCCCGATGCAATTTCTGTGTTTCATCAACACTTTAACAGTCCACAGATTACAGAATGCCACCAGATGTGCATCGGAAACTACAACTGGTCTTCCAGTGAAGGATCAAAGCGTAGACTGTTTGAGACATTACTCCCGTGTAGGAAAGTGCGCATGGTGACTGTTGTATTCAATCCAGATGCAATTTCTGTGTTTCATCAACACTCTGATACTCCACAGATTACAGAATGCCACCAGATGTGCATCGGAAACTACTACTGGTCTTCCAGGGAACGATCAAAGCGGGGACTGTTTGAGACATTACTCCCATGGAGGAAAGTGCGCATGGTGACTGTTGTATTCAATCCCGAAGCAATTTCTGTGTTTCATCAACACTCTAATAGTTCACAGATTACAGAATGCCTCCAGATGTGCATCGGAAACTACTACTGGTCTTACAGGGAACGATCAAATCATAGACTGTTTGTGAATTACTCCCATGGAGGAAAGTGCGCATGCTGACTGTTATATTCAATCCCGATGCAATTTCTGTGTTTCATCAACACGCTGATAGGCCACAGATTACAGAATGCCACCAGATGTGCATCGGAAACTACTACTGGTCCTCCAGCTAACGATAAAATCGTAGACTGTTTCAGACATTACTCCCATGGAGGAGAGTGCGGATGGTGACTCTTGTATTCATTCCCGATGCAATTTCTGTGTTTCATCAACACTTTAACAGTCCACAGATTACAGAATGCCACCAGATGTGCATCGGAAACTACTACTGGTCTTCCAGTGAAGGATCAAAGCGTAGACTGTTTGAGACATTACTCCCGTGTAGGAAAGTGCGCATGGTGACTGTTGTATTCAATCCAGATGCAATTTCTGTGTTTCATCAACACTCTGATACTCCACAGATTACAGAATGCCACCAGATGTGCATCGGAAACTACTACTGGTCTTCCAGGGAAGGATCAAAGCGGAGACTGTTTGAGACATTACTCCCATGGAGGAAAGTGCGCATGGTGACTGTTGTATTCAATCCCGAAGCAATTTCTGTGTTTCATAACACTCTGAATTTCCACAGATTACAGAATGCCTTCAGATGTGCATCGGAAACTACTACTGGTGTTCCAGGTAACGATCAAAGCGTAGACTGTTGAGACATTACTTTTATGGAGGAATGTGCGCATGGTGACTGTTGTATTCAATCCCGATGCAATTTCTGTGTTTCATCAACACTCTGATAGTCCTCAGAGAACAGAAAGCCTCCAGATGTGGATCGGAAACTGCTACTGGTCTTCCAGGGAACGATTAAAGCGTAGACTGTTAGAGACAATACTCCCATGGAGGAAAGTGCGCATGGTGACTGTTGTATTCAATCCCGATGCAATTTCTGTGTTTCATCAACACTCTGATATTCCACAGATTACGGAAAGCCCCCAGATGTGAATCGGAAACTACTACCGGTCTTCCAGGGAACGATCAAAGCGTAGACTGTTTGAGACATTACTCCCATGGAGGAAACTACGCATGGTGATTGTTGTATTAATTCCCGATGCAATTTCTGTGTTTCATCAACACTCTGATAGTCCACAGATTACAGAAAGCCACCAGATGTGCATCGGAAACTACCAAAGGTCTAACAGGGAACGATCAAAGCTTAGACTGTTTGAGAATTACTCAAATGGAGGAAAGTGCGCATGTTGACTGTTGTATTCAACCCCGATGCATTTCCTGTGTTTCATCAACACTCTGATAGTCCACAGTGTACAGAAAGCCTCCAGATGTGCATAGGAAACTACTACTGGCCTTCTGGGGAACGATCAAAGCGTAGACTGTTAGAGACATTTCTCCCATGGAGGAAAGTGCGAATGGTGACTGTTGTATTCAATCCCGATGCAATTACTGTGTTTCATCAACACCCTGATAGTCTACACATTACAAAATGCCACCAGATGTGCATCGGAAACTACTACTGGTCTTCCAGGGAACGATCAAATCGTAGATTGTTTGAGACATTGCTCCCGTGGAGGAAAGTGCGCATGGTGACTGTTCTATTCAATCCGGATGAAATTTCTGTGTTTCATCAACACTCTGATAGTCCACATTTTACAGAATGCCTCCAGATGTGCATCGAAAACTACTACTGGTCTTCCAGGGAACGATGAAAGCGTAGACTGTTTGAGACATTAGTCCAATGGAGGAAAGTGCGCATTGTGACTGTTGTATTCAATCCCGATGCAATTTCTGTGTTTCATCAACACTCTGGTAGTCCATAGATTACAGAATGCCTCCAGATGTGCAATTGAAACTACTACTGGTCTTCCAGGGAACGATCAAAGCGTAGACTGTTTGAGACATTACACCCATGGAGGAAACTGCGCTTGGAGACTGTTGTATTCAATCCCGATGCAATTTCTGTGTTTCATCAACACTCTGATAGTCCACAGAGTACAGAAAGCCTCCAGATGTGCATCGGAAACTACTACTGGTCTTCTAGGGAACGATCAAAGCGTAGACTGTTAGAGACATTACTCCCATGGAGGAAAGTGCGCATGGTGAATGTTGTATTCAATCCCGATGCAATTACTGTGTTTCATCAACACTCTGATAGTCTACACATTACAGAATGCCACCATATGTGCCTCGGAAACTACTACTGGTCTTCCAGGCAACGATCAAATCGTAGATTGTTTGAGACAGTATTCCCGTTGAGGAAAGTGCGAATGGTGACTGTCGTATTCAATCCCGACGCAATTTCTGTGTTTCATCAACACTCTGATAGACCACAGACTACAGAATGCCTCCAGACGTGCATCGGAAACTACTACTGGTCTTCCAGGGAACGATCAAAGCGTAGACTATTTGAGACATTACTCCCATGGAGGAAAGTGCGCATGGTGACTGTTGTATTCAATCGTGATGCAATTTCTGTGTTTCATCAACACTCTGATAGTCCACAGAGTACAGAAAACCTCCAGATGTGCATCGGAAACTACTACTGGTCTTCCAGGGAACGATGAAAGCGTAGAATGTTAGAGACATTACTCCCATGGAGGAAAGTGCGCATGGTGACTGTTGTATTCAATCCCGATGCAAATTCTGTGTTTCATCAACACACAGATAGTCCACACAGTACACAACGCCTTGAGATGTGTATGGGAAACTACTACTGGTCATACAGGGAACGATCAAATCATAGACTCTTTGAGAATTACTCCTATGGAGGAAAGTGCGCATGGTGACTGTTGTATTCAATCCTGTGCAATTTCTGTGTTACATCAACACTCTGATAGTCCACAGAGAACAGAAAGCCTCCAGATGTGCAACGGATACTACTACTGCTCTTCCAGGGAACGATCAAAGTTTAGACTGTTTGAGACATTACTCCCATGGAGGAAAGTGGGAATGGTGACTGTTGTATTCAATCCCGATGCAATTTCTGTGTTTCATCAACACTCTGATATTCCACAGATTACAGAATGCCTCCAGATGTGCATCGGAAACTACTACTGGTCTTCCAGGGAACGATCAAAGCGTAGACTGTTGAGACATTACTTTTATAGAGGAATGTGAGCATGGTGACTGTTGTATTCAATCCCGATGCAATTTCTGTGTTTCATCAACACTCTGATACTCCACAGATTAAAGAATGCCTCCAGATGTGCATCGGCAACTGCTACTGGTCTTCCAGGTAACGATCAAAGCGTAAACTCTTTGAAACATTACTCCCAAGGAAGACAAGTGGGCATGGTGATTGTTGTATTCAATCCCGATGCAATTTCCGTGTTTCATCAACACTCTGATATTCCACAGATTACGGAAAGCCTCCATATGTGCATCGGAAACTACTACTGGTCTTCCAGGGAACGATCAAACGTAGACTGTTAGAGACATTACTCCCATGGAGTAAAGTGCGCATGGTGACTGTTGTATTCAATCCCGATGCAATTTCTGTGTTTCATCAACACTCTGGTAGTCCACAGATTACAGAATGACTCCAGATGTGCAATTGAAACTACTACTGGTCTTCCAGGGAACTATCAAAGCGTAGACTGTTTGAGAATTACCCCCATGGAGGAAACTGCGCATGGAGACTGTTGTATTCAATCCCGATGCAATTTCTGTGTTTCATCAACACTCTGATAGTCCACGGAGAACAGAAAGCCTCCAGATGTGCTTCCTAAACTACTACTGGTCTTCCTGGGAACGATCAAAGCGTAAACTGTTAGTGACATTACTCCCACGGAGGAAACTGCGCATGGAGACTATTGTATTACTCCCCGATGCAATTTCTGTGTTTCATCAACACTCTGATAGTCCTCAGTGTACAGAAAGCCTCCAGATGTGCATAGGAAACTACTACTGGTGTTCTGGGGAACGATCACAGCGTAGACTGTTAGAGACATTACTCCCATGGAGGAAAGTGCGCATGGTGACTGTTGTATTCAATCCCGAGGCAATTTCTGTGTTTCATCAACACTCTGATAGTCCACAGATTACAGAAAGCCCCCAGATGTGCATCGGAAACTACTACTGGTCTTCCAGGGAACGATCAAAGCGTAGACTGTTTGAGACATTACTCCCATGGAGGAAACTGTGCATGGAGACAGTTGTATTCATTCCCGATGCAATTTATGTGTTTCATCAACACTCTGATAGTCCACAGATTACAGAATGCCACCAGATGTGCATCGGAAACTACTACTGGTCTTACAGGGAACGATCAAAGCATAGATTGTTTGAGACAGTACTCCCGTGGAGGAAAGTGCGCATAGTGACTGTTGTATTCAATCCCGACGCAATTTCTGTTTTTCGTCAACACTCTGATAGTCCACAGACTACTGAATGCCTCCAGATGTGCATCGGAAACTACTACTGGTCTTCCAGGGATCGATCAAAGCGTAGACAGTTCGAGACATTACTCCCATGGAGGAAAGTGCGCATGGTGACTGGTGTATTCAATCCCGATGCAATTTCTGTGTTTCATCAACACTCAGATAGTCCACAGAGTACAGAATGCCTCGAGATGTGCATCGGAAACTACTACTGGTCTTACAGGGAACGATCAAATCATGGACTGTTTGAGAATTTCTAACATGGAGGAAAGTGCGCATGGTGAATGTTGTATTCAATCCCGATGCAGTTTCTGTGTTTCATCAACACTCTGGTAGTCCACAGATTACAGAATGACTCCAGATGTGCAATTGATACTACTACTGGTCTTCCAGGGAACTATCAAAGCGTAGACTGTTTGAGAATTACCCCCATGGAAGAAACTGCGCATGGAGACTGTTGTATTCAATCCCGATGCAATTTCTGTGTTTCATCATCACTCTGATAGTCCACAGAGAACAGAAAGCCTCCAGATGTGCATCCTAAACTACTACTGGTCTTCCTGGGAACGATCAAAGCGTAAACTGTTAGAGACATTACTCCCACGGAGGAAACTGCGCATGGAGACTATTGTATTACACCCCGATGCAATTTCTGTGTTTCATCAACACTCTGATAGTCCACAGAGTACAGAAAGCCTCCAGATGTGCATAGGAAACTACTACTGGTCTTCTGGGGAACGATCACAGCGTAGACTGTTAGAGACATTACTCCCATGAAGGAAAGTGCGCATGGTGACTGTTGTATTCAATCCCGAGGCAATTTCTGTGTTTCATCAACACTCTGATAGTCCACAGATTACAGAAAGCCCCCAGATGTGCATCGGAAACTACTACTGGTCTTCCAGGTAACGATCAAAGCGTAGACTGTTTGAGACATTACTCCCAGGGAGGAAACTGCGCATGGTGACTGTTGTATTCATTCCTGATGCAATTTCTGTGTTTCATCAACACTCTGATAGTCCACAGATTACAGAATGCCACCAGATGTGCATCGGAAACTACTACTGGTCTTACAGGTAACGATCAAAGCATAGACTGTTTGAGAATTACTCCCATGGAGGAAAGTGGGCATGTTGACTGTTGTATTCAATCCCGAGGCTATTTCTGTGTTTCATCAACACTCTGATAGTCCACAGATTACAGAAAGCCCCCAGATGTGCATCGGGAACTACTACTGGTCTTCCAGGGAACGATCAAAGCGTAGACTGTTTGAGACATTACTCCCATGGAGGAAACTGCGCATGGAGACTGTTGTATTCAATCCCGATGCAATTTCTGTGTTTCATCAACACTCTGATCGTCCACAGATTACAGAATGCCTCCAGATGTTCATCGGAAACCTCTACTGGTCTTCCAAGGAACGATCAAGGGGTAGACTGTTTGAGACTTTACTCCCATGGAGGAAAGCGCGCATGGTGACTGTTGTATTCAATCTCGATGCAATTTCTGTGTTTCATCAACATTCTGGTAGTCCACAGAGAACAGAAAGACTCCAGATGTGCATCGGAAACTACTACTGGTCTTCCAGGGAACGATCAAAACGTAGACTGTTTGAGACATTACTCCCATGGAGGAAAGTGCGCATGGTGACTGTTGTATTCAATCCCGATGCAATTTCTGTGTTTCATCAACACTCTGATATTCCACAGATTACAGAATGCCTCCAGATGTGCATCGAAAACTACTACTGGTCTTCCAGGGAACGATCAAACGTAGACTGTTAGAGACATTACTCCCATGGAGTAAAGTGCGCCTGGTGACTGTTGTATTCAATCCCGATGCAATTTCTGTGTTTCATCAACACTCTGATAGTCCACAGATTACAGAAAGCCCCCAGATGTGCATCGGAAACTACTACTGGTCTTCCAGGGAACGATCAAAGCGTACACTGTTTGAGACATTACTCCCATGGAGGAAACTGCGCATGGTGACTGTTGTATTCATTCCCGATGCAATTTCTGTGTTTCATCAACACTCTGATAGTCCACAGATTACAGAATGCCACCAGATGTGCATCGGAAACTACTACTGGTCTTACAGGTAACGATCAGAGCATATACTGTTTGAGAATTTCTCCCATGGAGGAAAGTGGGCATGTTGACTGTTGTATTCAATCCCGAGGCTATTTCTGTGTTTCATCAACACTCTGATAGTCCACAGATTACAGAAAGCCCCCAAATGCGCATCGGGAACTACTACTGGTCTTCCAGGGAACGATCAAACGTAGACTGTTAGAGACATTACTCCCATGGAGTAAAGTGCGCATGGTGACTGTTGTATTCAATCCCGATGCAATTTCTGTGTTTCATCAACACTCTGGTAGTCCACAGATTACAGAATGACTCCAGATGTGCAATTGAAACTACTACTGGTCTTCCAGGGAACTATCAAAGCGTAGACTGTTTGAGAATTACCCCCATGGAGGAAACTGCGCATGGAGACTGTTGTATTCAATCCCGATGCAATTTCTGTGTTTCATCAACATTCTGATAGTCCACAGAGAACAGAAAGCCTCCAGATGTGCATCCTAAACTACTACTGGTCTTCCTGGGAACGATCAAAGCGTAAACTGTTAGAGACATTACTCCCACGGAGGAAACTGCGCATGGAGACTATTGTATTACACCCCGATGCAATTTCTGTGTTTCATCAACACTCTGATAGTCCTCAGTGTACAGAAAGCCTCCAGATGTGCATAGGAAACTACTACTGGTCTTCTGGGGAACGATCACAGCGTAGACTGTTAGAGACATTACTCCCATGGAGGAAAGTGCGCATGGTGACCGTTGTATTCAATCCCGAGGCAATTTCTGTGTTTCATCAACACTCTGATAGTCCACAGATTACAGAAAGCCCCCAGATGTGCATCGGAAACTACTACTGGTCTTCCAGGGAACGATCAAAGCGTAGACTGTTTGAGACATTACTCCCATGGAGGAAACTCTGCATGGTGACTGTTGTATTCATTCCCGATGCAATTTCTGTGTTTCATCAACACTCTGATAGTCCACAGATTACAGAATGCCACCAGATGTGCATCGGAAACTACTACTGGTCTTACAGGGAACGATCAAAGCGTAGATTGTTTGAGACAGTACTCCCGTGGAGGAAAGTGCGCATAGTGAATGTTGTATTCAATCCCGACGCAATTTCTGTGTTTCATCAACACTCTGATAGTCCACAGACTACTGAATGCCTCCAGATGTGCATCGGAAACTACTACTGGTCTTCCAGGGATCGATCAAAGCGTAGACAGTTCGAGACATTACTCCCATGGAGGAAAGTGCGCATGGTGACTGGTGTATTCAGTCCCGATGCAATTTCTGTGTTTCATCAACACTCAGACAGTCCACAGAGTACAGAATGCCTCGAGATGTGCATCGGAAACTACTACTGGTCTTACAGGGAACGATCAAAGCATAGACTGTTTGAGAATTTCTCCCATGGAGGAAAGTGCGCATGGTGACTGTTGTATTCAATCCCGATGCAATTTCTGTGTTTCATCAACACTCTGATAGTCCACAGAGAACAGAAAGCCTCCAGATGTGCATCATAAACTACTACTGGTCTTCCTGGGAACGATCAAAGCGTAAACTGTTAGAGACATTACTCCCACGGAGGAAACTGCGCATGGAGACTATTGTATTACACCCCGATGCAATTACTGTGTTTCATCTACACTCTGATAGTCCACAGTGTACAGAAAGCCTCCAGATGTGCATAGGAAACTACTACTGGTCTTCTGGGGAACGATCACAGCGTAGACTGTTAGAGACATTACTCCCATGAAGGAAAGTGCGCATGGTGACTGTTGTATTCAATCCCGAGGCAATTTCTGTGTTTCATCAACACTCTGATAGTCCACAGATTACAGAAAGCCCCCAGATGTGCATCGGAAACTAGTACTGGTCTTCCAGGGAATGATCAAAGCGTACACTGTTTGAGACATTACTCCCATGGAGGAAACTGCGCATGGTGACTGTTGTATTCATTCCCGATGCAATTTCTGTGTTTCATCAAAACTCTGATAGTCCACAGATTACAGAATGCCACCAGATGTGCATCGGAAACTACTACTGGTCTTACAGGTAACGATCAAAGCATAGACTGTTTGAGAATTACTCCCATGGAGGAAAGTGGGCATGTTGACTGTTGTATTCCATCCCGAGGCTATTTCTGTGTTTCATCAACACTCTGATAGTCCACAGATTACAGAAAGCCCCCAGATGTGCATCGGGAACTACTACTGGTCTTCCAGGGAACGATCAAAGCGTAGACTGTTTGAGACATTACTCCCATGGAGGAAACTGCGCATGGAGACTGTTGTATTCAATCCCGATGCAATTTCTGTGTTTCATCAACACTCTGATAGTCCACATATTACAGAATGCCTCCAGATGTTCATCGGAAACCTCTACTGGTCTTCCAAGGAACGATCAAGGGGTAGACTGTTTGAGACTTTACTCCCATGGAGGAAAGTGCGCATGGTGACTGTTGTATTCAATCCCGATGCAATTTCTGTGTTTCATCAACACTCTGGTAGTCCACAGAGAACAGAAAGACTCCAGATGTGCATCGGAAACTACTACTGGTCTTCCAGGGAACGATCAAAGCGTAGACTGTTTGAGACATTACTCCCATGGAGGAAAGTGCGCATGGTGACTATTGTATTCAATCCCGATGCAATTTCTGTGTTTCATCAACATTCTGATATTCCACAGATTACAGAATGCCTCCAGATGTGCATCGGAAACTACTACTGGTCTTCCAGGGAACGATCAAAGCGTAGACTGTTTGAGACATTACTTTTATAGAGGAATGTGAACATGGTGACTTTTGTATTCAATCCCGATGCAATTTCTGTGTTTCATCAACACTCTGATACTCCACAGATTAAAGAATGCCTCAAGATGTGCATCGGCAACTGCTACTGGTCTTCCAGGTAACGATCAAAGTGTAAACTCTTTGAAACATTACTCCCAAGGAAGACAAGTGGGCATGGTGACTGTTGTATTCAATCCCGATGCAATTTCCGTGTTTCATCAACACTCTGATATTCCACAGATTACGGAAAGCCTCCATATTTGCATCGGAAACTACTACTGGTCATCCAGGGAACGACCAAAGCGTAGACTGTTGAGACATTACTTTTATAGAGGAATGTGAGCATGGTGACTGTTGTATTCAATCCCGATGCAATTTCTGTGTTTCATCAACACTCTGATACTCCACAGATTAAAGAATGCCTCGAGATGTGCATCGGCAACTGCTACTGGTCTTCCAGGTAACGATCAAAGCGTAAACTCTTTGAAACATTACTCCCAAGGAAGACAAGTGGGCATGGTGACTGTTGTATTCAATCCCGATGCAATTTCCGTGTTTCATCAACACTCTGATATTCCACAGATTACGGAAAGCCTCCATATGTGCATCGGAAACTACTACTGGTCTTCCAGGGAACGATCAAACGTAGACTGTTAGAGACATTACTCCCATGGAGTAAAGTGCGCATGGTGACTGTTGTATTCAATCCCGATGCAATTTCTGTGTTTCATCAACACTCTGGTAGTCCACAGATTACAGAATGACTCCAGATGTGCAATTGAAACTAGTACTGGTCTTCCAGGGAACTATCAAAGCGTAGACTGTTTGAGAATTACCCCATAGAGGAAACTGGGCATGGAGACTGTTGTATTCAATCCCGATGAATTTTCTGTGTTTCATCAACACTCTGATAGTCCACAGAGAACGGAAAGCCTCCAGATGTGCATCCTAAACTACAACTGGTCTTCCTGGGAACGATCAAAGCGTAAACTGTTAGAGACATTACTCCCATGGAGGAAAGTGCGCATAGTGACTGTTGTATTCAATCCCGAGGCAATTTCTGTGTTTCATCAACACTCTGATAGTCCACAGATTACAGAAAGCCCCCAGATGTGCATCGGAAACTACTACTGGTCTTCCAGGGAACGATCAAAGCGTAGACTGTTTGAGACATTACTCCCATGGAGGAAACTCTGCATGGTGACTGTTGTATTCATTCCCGATGCAATTTCTGTGTTTCATCAACACTCTGATAGTCCACAGATTACAGAATGCCACCAGATGTGCATCGGAAACTACTACTGGTCTTACAGGGAACGATCAAAGCGTAGATTGTTTGAGACAGTACTCCCCTGGAGGAAAGTGCGCATAGTGACTGTTGTATTCAATCCCGACGCAATTTCTGTGTTTCATCAACACTCTGATAGTCCACAGACTACTGAATGCCTCCAGATGTGCATCGGAAACTACTACAGGTCTTCCAGGGATCGATCAAAGCGTAGACAGTTCGAGACATTACTCCCATGGAGGAAAGTGCGCATGGTGACTGGTGTATTCAATCCCGATGCAATTTCTGTGTTTCATCAACACTCAGATAGTCCACAGTGTACAGTTTGCCTCCAGATGTGCATAGGAAACTACTACTGGTCTTCTGGGGAACGATCACAGCGTAGTCTGTTAGAGACATTACTCCCATAAAGGAAAGTGCGCATGGTGACTGTTGTATTCAATCCCGAGGCAATTTCTGTGTTTCATCAACACTCTGATAGTCCACAGATTACAGAAAGCCCCCAGATGTGCATCGGGAACTACTACTGGTCTTCCAGGGAACGATCAAAGCGTAGACTGTTTGAGACATTACTCCCATGGAGGAAACGGCGCATGGAGACTGTTGTATTCAATCCCGATGCAATTTCTGTGTTTCATCAACACTCTGATAGTCCACAGATTACAGAATGCCTCCAGATGTTCATCGGAAAACTCTACTGGCCTTCCAAGGAACGATCAAGGGGTAGACTGTTTGAGACTTTACTCCCATGGAGGAAAGCGCGCATGGTGACTGTTGTATACAATCCCGATGCAATTACTGTGATTCATCAACACTCTGGTAGTCCACAGAGAACAGAAAGACTCCAGATGTGCATCGGAAACTACTACTGGTCTTCCAGGGAACGATCAAAGCGTAGACTGTTGAGACATTACTTTTATGTAGGTATGTGCGCATGGTGACTGTTGTATTCAATCCCGATGCAATTTCTGTGTTTCATGAATACTCTGATACTCCACAGATTACAGAATGACTTCAGATGTGCATCGGAAACTGCTACTGGTCTTCCAGGGAACGATCAAAGCGTAAACTCTTTGAAACATTACTCCGATGGAGGAATGTGCGCATGGTAACTGTTGTATTCAATCCCGATGCAATTTCTGTGTTTTATCATCACTCTTTTAGTCCACAGATTGCAGAATGCCTCCAGATGTGCAATTGAAACAACTATTGGTCTTCCAGGGAACGATCAAAGCGTAGACTATTTGAGACATTACTCCCATGGAGGAAACTGCGCATGGAGACTGTTGTATTCAATCCCGATGCAATTTCTGTGTTTCATCAACACTCTGATAGTCTACACATTACAGAATGCCACCAGATGTGCATCGGAAACTACTACTGGTCTTCCAGGGAACGATCAAAGCGTAGATTGTTTGAGACAGTACTCCCGTGGAGGAAAGTGCGCATGGTGACTGTTGTATTCAATCCGGATGCCATTTCTGTGTTTCATCAACACTCTGATAGTCCACAGATTACAGAATGCCTCCAGATGTTCATCGGAAAACTCTACTGGCCTTCCAAGGAACGATCAAGGGGTAGACTGTTTGAGACTTTACTCCCATGGAGGAAAGCGCGCATGGTGACTGTTGTATACAATCCCGATGCAATTTCTGTGATTCATCAACACTCTGGTAGTCCACAGAGAACAGAAAGACTCCAGATGTGCATCGGAAACTACTACTGGTCTTCCAGGGAACGATCAAAGCGTAGACTGTTGAGACATTACTTTTATGTAGGTATGTGCGCATGGTGACTGTTGTATTCAATCCCGATGCAATTTCTGTGTTTCATGAATACTCTGATACTCCACAGATTACAGAATGCCTTCAGATGTGCATCGGAAACTGCTACTGGTCTTCCAGGGAACGATCAAAGCGTAAACTCTTTGAAACATTACTCCGATGGAGGAATGTGCGCATGGTAACTGTTGTATTCAATCCCGATGCAATTTCTGTGTTTTATCATCACTCTTTTAGTCCACAGATTGCAGAATGCCTCCAGATGTGCAATTGAAACAACTATTGGTCTTCCAGGGAACGATCAAAGCGTAGACTATTTGAGACATTACTCCCATGGAGGAAACTGCGCATGGAGACTGTTGTATTCAATCCCGATGCAATTTCTGTGTTTCATCAACACTCTGATAGTCTACACATTACAGAATGCCACCAGATGTGCATCGGAAACTACTACTGGTCTTCCAGGGAACGATCAAAGCGTAGATTGTTTGAGACAGTACTCCCGTGGAGGAAAGTGCGCATGGTGACTGTTGTATTCAATCCGGATGCCATTTCTGTGTTTCATCAACACTATGATAGTCCACATTTTACAGAATGCCTCCAGATGTGCATCGAAAACTACTACTGGTCTTCCAGGGAACGATGAAAGCGTAGACTGTTTGAGACATTAGTCCAATGGAGGAAAGTGCGCATTGCGACTGTTGTATTCAATCCCGATGCAATTTCTGTGTTTCATCAACACTCTGATAGTCCAAAGAGTACAGAAAGCCTCCGGATGTGCATCTGAAACTACTACTGGTCTTCCAGGGAACGATCAAAGCGGAGACTGTTTGAGACATTACACCCATGGAGGAAACTGTGCTTGGAGACTGTTGTATTCAATCCCGATGCAATTTCTGTGTTTCAACAACACTCTGATAGTCCACAGATTACTGAAAGCCTCCAGATGTGCATCGGAAACTACTACTGGTCTTCTAGGGAACGATCAAAGCGTAGACTGTTAGAGACATTACTCCCATGGAGGAAAGTGCGCATGGTGACTGTTGTATTCAATCCCGATGCAATTACTGTGTTTCATCAACACTCTGATAGTCTACACATTACAGAATGCCACCATATGTGCATCGGAAACTACTACTGGTCTTCCAGGGAACGATCAAAGCGTAGATTGTTTGAGACAGTACTCCCGTTGAGGAAAGTGCGAATGGTGACTGTCGTATTCAATCCCGACGCAATTTCTGTGTTTCATCAACACTCTGATAGACGACAGACTACAGAATGCCTCCAGATGTGCATCGGAAACTACTACTGGTCTTCCAGGGAACGATCAAAGCGTAGACTATTTGAGACATTACTCCCATGGAGGAAAGTGCGCATGGTGACCGTTGTATTCAATCGCGATGCAATTTCTGTGTTTCATCAACACTCTGATACTCCACAGATTACAGAATGCCTCCAGATGTGCATCGGAAACTGCTACTGGTCTTCCAGGTAACGATCAAAGCGTAGACTGTAAGAGACATTACTCCCATGGAGTAAAGTGCGCATGGTGACTGTTGTATTCAATCCCGATGCAATTTCTGTGTTTCATCAACACTCTGGTAGTCCACAGATTACAGAATGCCTCCAGATGTGCAATTGAAACTACTACTGGTCTTCCAGGGAACTATCAAAGCGTAGACTGTTTGAGAATTACCCCCATGGAGGAAGCTGCGCATGGAGACTGTTGTATTCAATCCCGATGCAATTTCTCTGTTTCACCAACACTCTGATAGTCCACAGATTACGGAAAGCCTCCATATGTGCATCGGAAACTACTACTGGTCTTCCAGGGAACGATCAAAGCGTAGACTGTTAGAGACATTACTCCCATGGAGTAAAGTGCGCACGGTGACTGTTGTATTAAATCCCGATGCAATTTCTGTGTTTCATCAACACTCTGGTAGTCCACAGATTACATAATGCCTCCAGATGTGCAATTGAAACTACTACTGGTCTTCCAGGGAACTATCAAAGGGTAGACTGTTTGAGAATTACCCCCATGAAGGAAGCTGCGCATGGAGACTGTTGTATTCAATCCCGATGCAATTTCTCTGTTTCACCAACACTCTGATAGTCCACAGAGTACAGAAAGCCTCCAGATGTGCATCGGAAACTACTACAGGTCTTCTAGGGAACGATCAAAGCGTAGACTGTTAGAGACATTACTCCCATGGAGGAAAGTGCGCATGGTGACTGTTGTATTCAATCCCGATGCAATTTCTGTGTTTCATCAACACTCTGATAGTCCACAGATTACAGAATGCCTCCAGATGTTCATCGGAAACTACTACTGGTCTTCCAGGGAACGATCAAAGCATAGATTGTTTGAGACAGTACTCCCGTGGAGGAAAGTGCGCATGGTGACTGTTGTATTCATTCCCGATGCAATTTCTGTGTTTCATCAACACTCTGATAGTCCACAGATTACAGAATGCCACCAGATGTGCATCGGAAACTACTACTGGTCTTACAGGGAACGATCAAAGCGTAGATTGTTTGAGACAGTACTCCCCTGGAGGAAAGTGCGCATAGTGACTGTTGTATTCAATCCCGACGCAATTTCTGTGTTTCATCAACACTCTGATAGTCCACAGACTACTGAATGCCTCCAGATGTGCATCGGAAACTACTACAGGTCTTCCAGGGATCGATCAAAGCGTAGACAGTTCGAGACATTACTCCCATGGAGGAAAGTGCGCATGGTGACTGGTGTATTCAATCCCGATGCAATTTCTGTGTTTCATCAACACTCAGATAGTCCACAGTGTACAGAAAGCCTCCAGATGTGCATAGGAAACTACTACTGGTCTTCTGGGGAACGATCACAGCGTAGTCTGTTAGAGACATTACTCCCATAAAGGAAAGTGCGCATGGTGACTGTTGTATTCAATCCCGAGGCAATTTCTGTGTTTCATCAACACTCTGATAGTCCACAGATTACAGAAAGCCCCCAGATGTGCATCGGGAACTACTACTGGTCTTCCAGGGAACGATCAAAGCGTAGACTGTTTGAGACATTACTCCCATGGAGGAAACGGCGCATGGAGACTGTTGTATTCAATCCCGATGCAATTTCTGTGTTTCATCAACACTCTGATAGTCCAAAGAGTACAGAAAGCCTCCGGATGTGCATCTGAAACTACTACTGGTCTTCCAGGGAACGATCAAAGCGGAGACTGTTTGAGACATTACACCCATGGAGGAAACTGTGCTTGGAGACTGTTGTATTCAATCCCGATGCAATTTCTGTGTTTCAACAACACTCTGATAGTCCACAGATTACTGAAAGCCTCCAGATGTGCATCGGAAACTACTACTGGTCTTCTAGGGAACGATCAAAGCGTAGACTGTTAGAGACATTACTCCCATGGAGGAAAGTGCGCATGGTGACTGTTGTATACAATCCCGATGCAATTACTGTGTTTCATCAACACTGTGATAGTCTACACATTACAGAATGCCACCATATGTGCATCGGAAACTACTACTGGTCTTCCAGGGAACGATCAAAGCGTAGATTGTTTGAGACAGTACTCCCGTTGAGGAAAGTGCGAATGGTGACTGTCGTATTCAATCCCGATGCAATTTCTGTGTTTTATCATCACTCTTTTAGTCCACAGATTGCAGAATGCCTCCAGATGTGCAATTGAAACAACTATTGGTCTTCCAGGTAACGATCAAAGCGTAGACTATTTGAGACATTACTCCCATAAAGGAAAGTGCGCATGGTGACTGTTGTATTCAATCCCGAGGCAATTTCTGTGTTTCATCAACACTCTGATAGTCCACAGATTACAGAAAGCCCCCAGATGTGCATCGGGAACTACTACTGGTCTTCCAGGGAACGATCAAAGCGTAGACTGTTTGAGACATTACTCCCATGGAGGAAACGGCGCATGGAGACTGTTGTATTCAATCCCGATGCAATTTCTGTGTTTCATCAACACTCTGATAGTCCACAGATTACAGAATGCCTCCAGATGTTCATCGGAAAACTCTACTGGCCTTCCAAGGAACGATCAAGGGGTAGACTGTTTGAGACTTTACTCCCATGGAGGAAAGCGCGCATGGTGACTGTTGTATACAATCCCGATGCAATTTCTGTGATTCATCAACACTCTGGTAGTCCACAGAGAACAGAAAGACTCCAGATGTGCATCGGAAACTACTACTGGTCTTCCAGGGAACGATCAAAGCGTAGACTGTTGAGACATTACTTTTATGTAGGTATGTGCGCATGGTGACTGTTGTATTCAATCCCGATGCAATTTCTGTGTTTCATGAATACTCTGATACTCCACAGATTACAGAATGCCTTCAGATGTGCATCGGAAACTGCTACTGGTCTTCCAGGGAACGATCAAAGCGTAAACTCTTTGAAACATTACTCCGATGGAGGAATGTGCGCATGGTAACTGTTGTATTCAATCCCGATGCAATTTCTGTGTTTTATCATCACTCTTTTAGTCCACAGATTGCAGAATGCCTCCAGATGTGCAATTGAAACAACTATTGGTCTTCCAGGGAACGATCAAAGCGTAGACTATTTGAGACATTACTCCCATGGAGGAAACTGCGCATGGAGACTGTTGTATTCAATCCCGATGCAATTTCTGTGTTTCATCAACACTCTGATAGTCTACACATTACAGAATGCCACCAGATGTGCATCGGAAACTACTACTGGTCTTCCAGGGAACGATCAAAGCGTAGATTGTTTGAGACAGTACTCCCGTGGAGGAAAGTGCGCATGGTGACTGTTGTATTCAATCCGGATGCCATTTCTGTGTTTCATCAACACTCTGATAGTCCACAGATTACAGAATGCCTCCAGATGTTCATCGGAAAACTCTACTGGCCTTCCAAGGAACGATCAAGGGGTAGACTGTTTGAGACTTTACTCCCATGGAGGAAAGCGCGCATGGTGACTGTTGTATACAATCCCGATGCAATTTCTGTGATTCATCAACACTCTGGTAGTCCACAGAGAACAGAAAGACTCCAGATGTGCATCGGAAACTACTACTGGTCTTCCAGGGAACGATCAAAGCGTAGACTGTTGAGACATTACTTTTATGTAGGTATGTGCGCATGGTGACTGTTGTATTCAATCCCGATGCAATTTCTGTGTTTCATGAATACTCTGATACTCCACAGATTACAGAATGCCTTCAGATGTGCATCGGAAACTGCTACTGGTCTTCCAGGGAACGATCAAAGCGTAAACTCTTTGAAACATTACTCCGATGGAGGAATGTGCGCATGGTAACTGTTGTATTCAATCCCGATGCAATTTCTGTGTTTTATCATCACTCTTTTAGTCCACAGATTGCAGAATGCCTCCAGATGTGTAATTGAAACAACTATTGGTCTTCCAGGGAACGATCAAAGCGTAGACTATTTGAGACATTACTCCCATGGAGGAAACTGCGCATGGAGACTGTTGTATTCAATCCCGATGCAATTTCTGTGTTTCATCAACACTCTGATAGTCTACACATTACAGAATGCCACCAGATGTGCATCGGAAACTACTACTGGTCTTCCAGGGAACGATCAAAGCGTAGATTGTTTGAGACAGTACTCCCGTGGAGGAAAGTGCGCATGGTGACTGTTGTATTCAATCCGGATGCCATTTCTGTGTTTCATCAACACTATGATAGTCCACATTTTACAGAATGCCTCCAGATGTGCATCGAAAACTACTACTGGTCTTCCAGGGAACGATGAAAGCGTAGACTGTTTGAGACATTAGTCCAATGGAGGAAAGTGCGCATTGCGACTGTTGTATTCAATCCCGATGCAATTTCTGTGTTTCATCAACACTCTGATAGTCCAAAGAGTACAGAAAGCCTCCGGATGTGCATCTGAAACTACTACTGGTCTTCCAGGGAACGATCAAAGCGGAGACTGTTTGAGACATTACACCCATGGAGGAAACTGTGCTTGGAGACTGTTGTATTCAATCCCGATGCAATTTCTGTGTTTCAACAACACTCTGATAGTCCACAGATTACTGAAAGCCTCCAGATGTGCATCGGAAACTACTACTGGTCTTCTAGGGAACGATCAAAGCGTAGACTGTTAGAGACATTACTCCCATGGAGGAAAGTGCGCATGGTGACTGTTGTATTCAATCCCGATGCAATTACTGTGTTTCATCAACACTCTGATAGTCTACACATTACAGAATGCCACCATATGTGCATCGGAAACTACTACTGGTCTTCCAGGGAACGATCAAAGCGTAGATTGTTTGAGACAGTACTCCCGTTGAGGAAAGTGCGAATGGTGACTGTCGTATTCAATCCCGACGCAATTTCTGTGTTTCATCAACACTCTGATAGACGACAGACTACAGAATGCCTCCAGATGTGCATCGGAAACTACTACTGGTCTTCCAGGGAACGATCAAAGCGTAGACTATTTGAGACATTACTCCCATGGAGGAAAGTGCGCATGGTGACCGTTGTATTCAATCGCGATGCAATTTCTGTGTTTCATCAACACTCTGATACTCCACAGATTACAGAATGCCTCCAGATGTGCATCGGAAACTGCTACTGGTCTTCCAGGTAACGATCAAAGCGTAGACTGTAAGAGACATTACTCCCATGGAGTAAAGTGCGCATGGTGACTGTTGTATTCAATCCCGATGCAATTTCTGTGTTTCATCAACACTCTGGTAGTCCACAGATTACAGAATGCCTCCAGATGTGCAATTGAAACTACTACTGGTCTTCCAGGGAACTATCAAAGCGTAGACTGTTTGAGAATTACCCCCATGGAGGAAGCTGCGCATGGAGACTGTTGTATTCAATCCCGATGCAATTTCTCTGTTTCACCAACACTCTGATAGTCCACAGATTACGGAAAGCCTCCATATGTGCATCGGAAACTACTACTGGTCTTCCAGGGAACGATCAAAGCGTAGACTGTTAGAGACATTACTCCCATGGAGTAAAGTGCGCACGGTGACTGTTGTATTAAATCCCGATGCAATTTCTGTGTTTCATCAACACTCTGGTAGTCCACAGATTACATAATGCCTCCAGATGTGCAATTGAAACTACTACTGGTCTTCCAGGGAACTATCAAAGGGTAGACTGTTTGAGAATTACCCCCATGAAGGAAGCTGCGCATGGAGACTGTTGTATTCAATCCCGATGCAATTTCTCTGTTTCACCAACACTCTGATAGTCCACAGAGTACAGAAAGCCTCCAGATGTGCATCGGAAACTACTACAGGTCTTCTAGGGAACGATCAAAGCGTAGACTGTTAGAGACATTACTCCCATGGAGGAAAGTGCGCATGGTGACTGTTGTATTCAATCCCGATGCAATTTCTGTGTTTCATCAACACTCTGATAGTCCACAGATTACAGAATGCCTCCAGATGTTCATCGGAAACTACTACTGGTCTTCCAGGGAACGATCAAAGCGTAGATTGTTTGAGACAGTACTCCCGTGGAGGAAAGTGCGCATGGTGACTGTTGTATTCATTCCCGATGCAATTTCTGTGTTTCATCAACACTCTGATAGTCCACAGATTACAGAATGCCACCAGATGTGCATCGGAAACTACTACTGGTCTTACAGGGAACGATCAAAGCGTAGATTGTTTGAGACAGTACTCCCCTGGAGGAAAGTGCGCATAGTGACTGTTGTATTCAATCCCGACGCAATTTCTGTGTTTCATCAACACTCTGATAGTCCACAGACTACTGAATGCCTCCAGATGTGCATCGGAAACTACTACAGGTCTTCCAGGGATCGATCAAAGCGTAGACAGTTCGAGACATTACTCCCATGGAGGAAAGTGCGCATGGTGACTGGTGTATTCAATCCCGATGCAATTTCTGTGTTTCATCAACACTCAGATAGTCCACAGTGTACAGAAAGCCTCCAGATGTGCATAGGAAACTACTACTGGTCTTCTGGGGAACGATCACAGCGTAGTCTGTTAGAGACATTACTCCCATAAAGGAAAGTGCGCATGGTGACTGTTGTATTCAATCCCGAGGCAATTTCTGTGTTTCATCAACACTCTGATAGTCCACAGATTACAGAAAGCCCCCAGATGTGCATCGGGAACTACTACTGGTCTTCCAGGGAACGATCAAAGCGTAGACTGTTTGAGACATTACTCCCATGGAGGAAACGGCGCATGGAGACTGTTGTATTCAATCCCGATGCAATTTCTGTGTTTCATCAACACTCTGATAGTCCACAGATTACAGAATGCCTCCAGATGTTCATCGGAAAACTCTACTGGCCTTCCAAGGAACGATCAAGGGGTAGACTGTTTGAGACTTTACTCCCATGGAGGAAAGCGCGCATGGTGACTGTTGTATACAATCCCGATGCAATTTCTGTGATTCATCAACACTCTGGTAGTCCACAGAGAACAGAAAGACTCCAGATGTGCATCGGAAACTACTACTGGTCTTCCAGGGAACGATCAAAGCGTAGACTGTTGAGACATTACTTTTATGTAGGTATGTGCGCATGGTGACTGTTGTATTCAATCCCGATGCAATTTCTGTGTTTCATGAATACTCTGATACTCCACAGATTACAGAATGCCTTCAGATGTGCATCGGAAACTGCTACTGGTCTTCCAGGGAACGATCAAAGCGTAAACTCTTTGGAACATTACTCCGATGGAGGAATGTGCGCATTGCGACTGTTGTATTCAATCCCGATGCAATTTCTGTGTTTCATCAACACTCTGATAGTCCAAAGAGTACAGAAAGCCTCCGGATGTGCATCTGAAACTACTACTGGTCTTCCAGGGAACGATCAAAGCGGAGACTGTTTGAGACATTACACCCATGGAGGAAACTGTGCTTGGAGACTGTTGTATTCAATCCCGATGCAATTTCTGTGTTTCAACAACACTCTGATAGTCCACAGATTACTGAAAGCCTCCAGATGTGCATCGGAAACTACTACTGGTCTTCTAGGGAACGATCAAAGCGTAGACTGTTAGAGACATTACTCCCATGGAGGAAAGTGCGCATGGTGACTGTTGTATACAATCCCGATGCAATTACTGTGTTTCATCAACACTCTGATAGTCTACACATTACAGAATGCCACCATATGTGCATCGGAAACTACTACTGGTCTTCCAGGGAACGATCAAAGCGTAGATTGTTTGAGACAGTACTCCCGTTGAGGAAAGTGCGAATGGTGACTGTCGTATTCAATCCCGATGCAATTTCTGTGTTTTATCATCACTCTTTTAGTCCACAGATTGCAGAATGCCTCCAGATGTGCAATTGAAACAACTATTGGTCTTCCAGGTAACGATCAAAGCGTAGACTATTTGAGACATTACTCCCATGGAGGAAACTGCGCATGGAGACTGTTGTATTCAATCCCGATGCAATTTCTGTGTTTCATCAACACTCTGATAGTCTACACATTACAGAATGCCACCAGATGTGCATCGGAAACTACTACTGGTCTTCCAGGGAACGATCAAAGCGTAGATTGTTTGAGACAGTACTCCCGTGGAGGAAAGTGCGCATGGTGACTGTTGTATTCAATCCGGATGCCATTTCTGTGTTTCATCAACACTATGATAGTCCACATTTTACAGAATGCCTCCAGATGTGCATCGAAAACTACTACTGGTCTTCCAGGGAACGATGAAAGCGTAGACTGTTTGAGACATTAGTCCAATGGAGGAAAGTGCGCATTGCGACTGTTGTATTCAATCCCGATGCAATTTCTGTGTTTCATCAACACTCTGATAGTCCAAAGAGTACAGAAAGCCTCCGGATGTGCATCTGAAACTACTACTGGTCTTCCAGGGAACGATCAAAGCGGAGACTGTTTGAGACATTACACCCATGGAGGAAACTGTGCTTGGAGACTGTTGTATTCAATCCCGATGCAATTTCTGTGTTTCAACAACACTCTGATAGTCCACAGATTACTGAAAGCCTCCAGATGTGCATCGGAAACTACTACTGGTCTTCTAGGGAACGATCAAAGCGTAGACTGTTAGAGACATTACTCCCATGGAGGAAAGTGCGCATGGTGACTGTTGTATACAATCCCGATGCAATTACTGTGTTTCATCAACACTCTGATAGTCTACACATTACAGAATGCCACCATATGTGCATCGGAAACTACTACTGGTCTTCCAGGGAACGATCAAAGCGTAGATTGTTTGAGACAGTACTCCCGTTGAGGAAAGTGCGAATGGTGACTGTCGTATTCAATCCCGACGCAATTTCTGTGTTTCATCAACACTCTGATAGACGACAGACTACAGAATGCCTCCAGATGTGCATCGGAAACTACTACTGGTCTTCCAGGGAACGATCAAAGCGTAGACTATTTGAGACATTACTCCCATGGAGGAAAGTGCGCATGGTGACTGTTGTATTCAATCGCGATGCAATTTCTGTGTTTCATCAACACTCTGATACTCCACAGATTACAGAATGCCTCCAGATGTGCATCGGAAACTGCTACTGGTCTTCCAGGTAACGATCAAAGCGTAGACTGTAAGAGACATTACTCCCATGGAGTAAAGTGCGCATGGTGACTGTTGTATTCAATCCCGATGCAATTTCTGTGTTTCATCAACACTCTGGTAGTCCACAGATTACAGAATGCCTCCAGATGTGCAATTGAAACTACTACTGGTCTTCCAGGGAACTATCAAAGCGTAGACTGTTTGAGAATTACCCCCATGGAGGAAGCTGCGCATGGAGACTGTTGTATTCAATCCCGATGCAATTTCTCTGTTTCACCAACACTCTGATAGTCCACAGATTACGGAAAGCCTCCATATGTGCATCGGAAACTACTACTGGTCTTCCAGGGAACGATCAAAGCGTAGACTGTTAGAGACATTACTCCCATGGAGTAAAGTGCGCACGGTGACTGTTGTATTAAATCCCGATGCAATTTCTGTGTTTCATCAACACTCTGGTAGTCCACAGATTACATAATGCCTCCAGATGTGCAATTGAAACTACTACTGGTCTTCCAGGGAACTATCAAAGGGTAGACTGTTTGAGAATTACCCCCATGAAGGAAGCTGCGCATGGAGACTGTTGTATTCAATCCCGATGCAATTTCTCTGTTTCACCAACACTCTGATAGTCCACAGAGTACAGAAAGCCTCCAGATGTGCATCGGAAACTACTACAGGTCTTCTAGGGAACGATCAAAGCGTAGACTGGTAGAGACATTACTCCCATGGAGGAAAGTGCGCATGGTGACTGTTGTATTCAATCCCGATGCAATTTCTGTGTTTCATCAACACTCTGATAGTCCACAGATTACAGAATGCCTCCAGATGTTCATCGGAAACTACTACTGGTCTTCCAGGGAACGATCAAAGCGTAGATTGTTTGAGACAGTACTCCCGTGGAGGAAAGTGCGCATGGTGACTGTTGTATTGATTCCCGATGCAATTTCTGTGTTTCATCAACACTCTAATAGTCCACAGATTACAGAATGCCACCAGATGTGCATCGGAAACTACTACTGGTCTTACAGGGAACGATCAAAGCGTAGATTGTTTGAGACAGTACTCCCGTGGAGGAAAGTGCGCATAGTGACTGTTGTATTCAATCCCGACGCAATTACTGTGTTTCATCAACACTCAGATAGTCCACAGAGTACAGCATGCCTCGAGATGTGCATCGGAAACTACTACTGGTCTTCCAGGGATCGATCAAAGCGTAGACAGTTCGAGACATTACTCCCATGGAGGAAAGTGCGCATGGTGACTGGTGTATTCAATCCCGATGCGATTTCTGTGTTTCATCAACACTCAGACAGTCCACAGAGTACAGAATGCCTCGAGATGTGCATCGGAAACTACTACTGGTCTTACAGGGAACGATCAAAGCATAGACTGTTTGAGAATTTCTCCCATGGAGGAAAGTGCGCATGGTGACTGTTGTATTCAATCCCGATGCAATTTCTGTGTTTCATCAACACTCTGATAGTCCACAGAGAACAGAAAGCCTCCAGATGTGCATCATAAACTACTACTGGTCTTCCTGGGAACGATCAAAGCGTAAACTGTTAGAGACATTACTCCCACGGAGGAAACTGCGCATGGAGACGATTGTATTACACCCCGATGCAATTTCTGTGTTTCATCTACACTCTGATAGTCCACAGTGTACAGAAAGCCTCCAGATGTGCATAGGAAACTACTACTGGTCTTCTGGGGAACGATCACAGCGTAGACTGTTAGAGACATTACTCCCATGGAGGAAAGTGCGCATGGTGACTGTTGTATTCAATCCCGAGGCAATTTCTGTGTTTCATCAACACTCTGATAGTCCACAGATTACAGAAAGCCCCCAGATGTGCATCGGAAACTAGTACTGGTCTTCCAGGGAATGATCAAAGCGTACACTGTTTCAGACATTACTCCCATGGAGGAAACTGCGCATGGTGACTGTTGTATTCATTCCCGATGCAATTTCTGTGTTTCATCAAAACTCTGATAGTCCACAGATTACAGAATGCCACCAGATGTGCATCGGAAACTACTACTGGTCTTACAGGTAACGATCAAAGCATAGACTGTTTGAGAATTACTCCCACGGAGGAAAGTGGGCATGTTGACTGTTGTATTCAATCCCGAGGCTATTTCTGTGTTTCATCAACACTCTGATAGTCCACAGATTACAGAAAGCCCCCAGATGTGCATCGGGAACTACTACTGGTCTTCCAGGGAACGATCAAAGCGTAGACTGTTTGAGACATTACTCCCATGGAGGAAACTGCGCATGGAGACTGTTGTATTCAATCCCGATGCAATTTCTGTGTTTCATCAACACTCTGATAGTCCACAGATTACAGAATGCCTCCAGATGTTCATCGGAAACCTCTACTGGTCTTCCAAGGAACGATCAAGGGGTAGACTGTTTGAGACTTTACTCCCATGGAGGAAAGCGCGCATGGTGACTGTTGTATTCAATCCCGATGCAATTTCTGTGTTTCATCAACACTCTGGTAGTCCACAGAGAACAGAATGCCACCAGATGTGCATCGGAAACTACTACTGGTCTTACAGGTAACGATCAAAGCATAGACTGTTTGAGAATTACTCCCACGGAGGAAAGTGGGCATGTTGACTGTTGTATTCAATCCCGATGCAATTTCTGTGTTTCATCAACACTCTGGTAGTCCACAGATTACAGAATGACTCCAGATGTGCAATTTAAACTACTACTGGTCTTCCAGGGAACTATCAAAGCGTAGACTGTTTGAGAATTAACCCCATGGAGGAAACTGCGCATGGAGACTGTTGTATTCAATCCCGATGCAATTTCTGTGTTTCATCAACACTCTGATAGTCCACAGAGAACAGAAAGCCTCCAGATGTGCATCCTAAACTACTACTGGTCTTCCTGGGAACGATCAAAGCGTAGACTGTTGAAACATTACTTTTATAGAGGAATGTGAACATGGTGACTTTTGTATTCAATCCCGATGCAATTTCTGTGTTTCATCAACACTCTGATACTCCACAGATTAAAGAATGCCTCCAGATGTGCATCGGCAACTGCTACTGGTCTTCCAGGTAACGATCAAAGCGTAAACTCTTTGAAACATTACTCCCAAGGAAGACAAGTGGGCATGGTGACTGTTGTATTCAATCCCGATGCAATTTCCGTGTTTCATCAACACTCTGATATTCCACAGATTACGGAAAGCCTCCATATTTGCATCGGAAACTACTACTGGTCATCCAGGGAACGACCAAAGCGTAGACTGTTGAGACATTACTTTTATAGAGGAATGTGAGCATGGTGACTGTTGTATTCAATCCCGATGCAATTTCTGTGTTTCATCAACACTCTGATACTCCACAGATTAAAGAATGCCTCCAGATGTGCATCGGCAACTGCTACTGGTCTTCCAGGTAACGATCAAAGCGTAAACTCTTTGAAACATTACTCCCAAGGAAGACAAGTGGGCATGGTGACTGTTGTATTCAATCCCGATGCAATTTCCGTGTTTCATCAACACTCTGATATTCCACAGATTACGGAAAGCCTCCATATGTGCATCGGAAACTACTACTGGTCTTCCAGGGAACGATCAAACGTAGACTGTTAGAGACATTACTCCCATGGAGTAAAGTGCGCATGGTGACTGTTGTATTCAATCCCGATGCAATTTCTGTGTTTCATCAACACTCTGGTAGTCCACAGATTACAGAATGACTCCAGATGTGCAATTGAAACTACTACTGGTCTTCCAGGGAACTATCAAAGCGTAGACTGTTTGAGAATTACCCCCATGGAGGAAACTGGGCATGGAGACTGTTGTATTCAATCCCGATGAATTTTCTGTGTTTCATCAACACTCTGATAGTCCACAGAGAACAGAAAGCCTCCAGATGTGCATCCTAAACTACTACTGGTCTTCCTGGGAACGATCAAAGCGTAAACTCTTAGAGACATTACTCCCATGGAGGAAAGTGCGCATGGTGACTGTTGTATTCAATCCCGAGGCAATTTCTGTGTTTCATCAACACTCTGATAGTCCACAGATTACAGAAAGCCCCCAGATGTGCATCGGAAACTACTACTGGTCTTCCAGGGAACGATCAAAGCGTAGACTGTTTGAGACATTACTCCCATGGAGGAAACTGGGCATGGAGACTGTTGTATTCAATCCCGATGCAATTTCTGTGTTTCATCAACACTCAGATAGTCCACAGAGTACAGAATGCCTCGAGATGTGCATCGGAAACCACTACTGGTCTTACAGGGAACGATCAAAGCATAGACTGTTTGAGAATTTCTCCCATGGAGGAAAGTGCGCATGGTGACTGTTGTATTCAATCCCGATGCAATTTCTGTGTTGCATCAACACTCTGATAGTCCACAGAGAACAGAAAGCCTCCAGATGTGCATCCTAAACTACTACTGGTCTTCCTGGGAACGATCAAAGCGTAAACTGTTAGAGACATTACTCCCACGGAGGAAACTGCGCATTGAGACTATTGTATTACACCCCGATGCAATTTCTGTGTTTCATCAACACTCTGATAGTCCACAGTGTACAGAAAGCCTCCAGATGTGCATAGGAAACTACTACTGGTCTTCCAGGGAACGATCAAAGCGTAGACTGTTGAGACATTACTTTTATGTAGGTATGTGTGCATGGTGACTGTTGTATTCAATCCCGATGCAATTTCTGTGTTTCATGAATACTCTGATACTCCACAGATTACAGAATGCCTTCAGATGTGCATCGGAAACTGCTACTGGTCTTCCAGGGAACGATCAAAGCGTAAACTCTTTGAAACATTACTCCGATGGAGGAATGTGCGCATGGTAACTGTTGTATTCAATCCCGATGCAATTTCTGTGTTTTATCATCACTCTTTTATTCCACAGATTGCAGAATGCCTCCAGATGTGCAATTGAAACAACTATTGGTCTTCCAGGGAACGATCAAAGCGTAGACTATTTGAGACATTACTCCCATGGAGGAAATTTCGCATGGAGACTGTTGTATTCAATCCCGATGCAATTTCTGTGTTTCATCAACACTCTGATAGTCTACACATTACAGAATGCCACCAGATGTGCATCGGAAACTACTACTGGTCTTCCAGGGAACGATCAAAGCGTAGATTGTTTGAGACAGTACTCCCGTGGAGGAAAGTGCGCATGGTGACTGTTGTATTCAATCCGGATGCAATTTCTGTGTTTCATCAACACTATGATAGTCCACATTTTACAGAATGCCTCCAGATGTGCATCGAAAACTACTACTGGTCTTCCAGGGAACGATGAAAGCGTAGACTGTTTGAGACATTAGTCCAATGGAGGAAAGTGCGCATTGCGACTGTTGTATTCAATCCCGATGCAATTTCTGTGTTTCATCAACACTCTGATAGTCCAAAGAGTACAGAAAGCCTCCGGATGTGCATCTGAAACTACTACTGGTCTTCCAGGGAACGATCAAAGCGGAGACTGTTTGAGACATTACACCCATGGAGGAAACTGTGCTTGGAGACTGTTGTATTCAATCCCGATGCAATTTCTGTATTTCAACAACACTCTGATAGTCCACAGAGTACTGAAAGCCTCCAGATGTGCATCGGAAACTACTACTGGTCTTCTAGGGAACGATCAAAGCGTAGACTGTTAGAGACATTACTCCCATGGAGGAAAGTGCGCATGGTGACTGTTGTATTCAATCCCGATGCAATTACTGTGTTTCATCAACACTCTGATAGTCTACACATTACAGAATGCCACCATATGTGCATCGGAAACTACTACTGGTCTTCCAGGGAACGATCAAAGCGTAGATTGTTTGAGACAGTACTCCCGTTGAGGAAAGTGCGAATGGTGACTGTCGTATTCAATCCCGACGCAATTTCTGTGTTTCATCAACACTCTGATAGACGACAGACTACAGAATGCCTCCAGATGTGCATCGGAAACTACTACTGGTCTTCCAGGGAACTATCAAAGCGTAGACTATTTGAGACATTACTCCCATGGAGGAAAGTGCGCATGGTGGCTGTTGTATTCAATCGCGATGCAATTTCTGTGTTTCATCAACACTCTGATACTCCACAGATTACAGAATGCCTCCAGATGTGCATCGGAAACTGCTACTGGTCTTCCAGGTAACGATCAAAGCGTAGACTGTAAGAGACATTACTCCCATGGAGTAAAGTGCGCATGGTGACTGTTGTATTCAATCCCGATGCAATTTCTGTGTTTCATCAACACTCTGATAGTCCACAGATTACAGAATGCCTCCAGATGTTCATCGGAAACTACTACTGGTCTTCCAGGGAACGATCAAAGCGTAGATTTTTTGAGACAGTACTCCCGTGGAGGAAAGTGCGCATGGTGACTGTTGTATTCAATCCCGACGCAATTTCTGAGTTTCATCAACACTCTGATAGTCCACAGATTACAGAATGCCTCCAGATGTTCATCGGAAACTGCTACTGGTCTTCCAGGTAACGATCAAAGCGTAAACACTTTGAAACATTACTCCCAAGGAAGACAAGTGGGCATGGTGACTGTTGTATTCAATCCCGATGCAATTTCTTTGTTTCATCAACACACTGATAGTCCACAGAGAACAGAAAGCCTCCAGATGTGCATCGGAAACTACTACTGCTCTTCCAGGTAACGATCAAAACGTAAACTCTTTGAAACATTACTCCCAAGGAAGACAAGTGGGCATGGTGACTGGTGTATTCAATCCCGATGCAATTTCTGTGTTTCATCAACACTCTGATAGTCCACAGATTACGGAAAGCCTCCATATGTGCATCGGAAACTACTACTGGTCTTCCAGGGAACGATCAAAGCGTAGACTGTTAGAGACATTACTCCCTTGGAGTAAAGTGCGCATGGTGACTGTTGTATTCAATCCCGATGCAATTTCTGTGTTTCATCAACACTCTGATAGTCCACACATTACGGAAAGCCAACACATGTGCATCGGAAACTACTACTGGTCTTCCAAGGAACGATCAAAGCGTAGACTGTTTGAAACATTACTCCCATGGAGGAAACTGCGCATAGTGACTTTTGTGTTCATTCCCGATGCAATTTCTATTTTTCATCAACACTCTGATAGTCCAGAGATTACAGAATGCCACCAGATGTGCATCGGAAACTACTACTGGTCTCACAGGGAACGATCAAAGCATAGACTGTTTGAGAATTACTCCATGGAGGAAAGTGCGCATGTTGACTGTTGTATTCAATCCCGAGGCAATTTCTTTGTTTCATCGAGACCCTGATAGTCGTCAGATTACAGAAAGCCTCCAGATTTTCATCGGAAACTACTACTGGTCTTCCAGGGAACGATCAAAGCGTAGACTGTTTGAGACATTACTCCCATGGAGGAAAGTGCGCATGGTGACTGTTGTATTCAATCCCGATGCAATTCCTGTGTTTCATCAACACTCTGATAGTCCACAGATTACAGAAAGCCTCCAGATGTGCATCGGAAACTACTACTGGTCTTCCAGGGAACGATCAAAGCGTAGACTGTTAGAGACATTACTCCCATGGAGGAAAGTGCGCATGGTAACTGTTGTATTCAATCCAGATGCAATTTCTCTGTTTCATCAACACCCTGATAGTCTACACATTACAGAATGCCACCAGATGTGCATCGGAATCTACTACTGGTCTTCCAGGGAACGATCAAATCGTAGATTGTTTGAGACATTACTCCCGTGGAGGAAAGTGCGCATGATGACTGTTGTATTCAATCCGGATGCAATTTCTGTGTTTCATCAACACTCTGATAGTCCACATTTTACAGAATGCCTCCAGATGTGCTTCGGAAACTACTACTGGTCTTCCAGGGACGATCAAATCATAGACTGTTTCAGACATTACTTTTACGGGGGAATGTGCGCATGGTGAATGTTGTATTCAATCCCGATGCAATTTCTGTGTTTTATCAACACTCTAATAGTCCACAGATTACAGAATGCCTCCAGATGTGCATCGGAAACTACTACATGGTCTTACAGGGAACGATCAAAGCATAGACTGTTTGAGAATTACTCCCATTGAGGAAAGTGCGCATTGTGACTGTTCTATTCAATCCCGAGGCAATTTCTGTGTTTCATCAACACTCTGATAGGCCACAGATTACAGAATGCCACCAGATGTGCATCGGAAACTACTACTGGTCTTCCAGGGAAGGATCAAAGCGTAGACCGTTCGAGACATACCTCCCGTGGAGGAAAGTGCGCATGGTGACTGTTGTATTCATTCCCGATGCAATTTTTGTGTTTCATCAACACTCTGATAGTCCACAGAGAACAGAAAGCCTCCAGATGTGCATCGAAAAGTACTACTGGTCTTCCGGGGAACGATCAAAGCGTAAACTGTTAGAGACATTACTCCCATGGAGGAAAGAGCGCATGGTGACTGTTGTATTCATTCCCGATGCAATTTCTGTGTTTCTTTAACACTCTGATAGTCCACAGATTACAGAAGGCCACCAGATGTGCATCGGAAACTACTACTGGTCTTACTGGGAACGATCAAAGAATAGACTGTTTGAGAATTACTCCCATGGAGTAAAGTGCGCATGGTGTCTGTTGTATTCAATCCCGATGCAATTTCTGTGTTTCATCAAGACTCTGGTAGTCCACAGATTACAGAATGCCTCCAGATGTGCAATTCAAACTACTACTGGTCTTCCAGGGAACGATCAAAGCGTAGACTGTTTGAGACATTAGTCCTATGGAGGAAACTGCGCATGGAGACTGTTGTATTCAATCCCGATGCAATTTCTGTGTTTCATCAACACTCTGATAGTCCACAGAGTACAGAAAGCCTCCAGATGTGAATCGGAAACTACTACTGGTCTTCCAGGGAACGATCAAAGCCTACACTGTTAGAGACATTACTCAAATGGAGGAAAGTGCGCATGGAGACTGTTGTATTCAATCCCGATATAATTTCTGTGTTTCATCAACACTCTGATAGTCCACAGAGTACAGAATTGCTCGAGATGTGCATTGGAAACTACTACTGGTCTTGCAGGGAACAATTAAAGCATAGACTGTTTGAGAATTACTCCCAAGGAGGAAAGTGCGCATGGTGACTGTTGTATTCAATCCCGATGCAATATCTGAGTTTCATCAACTCTCTGATAGTCCACAGAGAACAGAAAGCCTATAGATGTGCATCGGAAACTACTACTGGTCTTCCAGGGAACGATCAAAGCGTAAACTGTTAGAGACATTACTCCCATGGAGGAAAGTGCGCATGGTGACTGTTGTATTCAATCCCGATGCAATTTCTGTGTTTTATCAACATTCTGATAGTCCACAGATTACAGAATGCCTCCAGATGTTCATCGTAAACTACTATTGGTCTTAAAGGGAACGACCAAATCGTAGACTGTTTGAGACATTACTCCCATGGAGTAAAGTGCGCATGGAGACTCTTGTATTCAACCCCGATGCAATTTCTGTCTTTCATCAACACTCTGATAGTCCACAGTGTACAGAAAGCCTCCAGATGTGCATAGGAAACTACTACTGGTCTTCTGGGGAACGATCAAAGCGTAGACTGTTAGAGACATTACTCCCATGGAGGAAAGTGCGCATGGTGACTGTTGTATTCAATCCCGAGGCCATTTCTGTGTTTCATCAACACTCTGATAGTCCACAGATTACAGAAAGGCCCCAGATGTGCATCGGTATCTACTACTGGTCTTCCAGGGAACGATCAAATCGTAGACTGTTTGGGACATTACTCCCATGGAGGAAACTGCGCATGGTGACTGTTGTATTCAATCCCGATGCAATTTCTGTGTTTCATCAACACTCTGATAGTAAACAGATTACGGAAAGCCCCCAGATGTGCATCGGAAACTACTACTGGTCTTCCAGGGAACGATCAAAGCGTAGACTGTTTGAGACATTACTCCCATGGAAAAAATTGCGCATAGTGACTGTTGTATTCAATCCCGATGCAATTTCTGTGTTTCATCAACACTCTGATAGTCCACAGAGTACAGAATGCCTCGAGATGTGCATCGGAAACTACTACTGGTCTTCCAGGGAACGATCAAAGCATAGACTGTTTGAGAATTACTCCCATGGAGGAAAGTGCGCATGGTGACTCTTGTATTCAACCTCGATGCAATTTCTGTCTTTCATCAACACTCTGATAGTCCACAGTGTACAGAAAGCATCCAGATGTGCATAGGAAACTACTAGTGGTCTTCTGGGGAACGATCAAAGCATAGACTGTTAGAGACATTACTCCCATGGTGGAAAGTGCGCATGGTGACTGTTGTATTCAATCCCGATGCAATTTCTGTGTTTCATCAACACTCTGATAGTCCACAGATTACAGAATGCCACCAGATGAGCATAGGAAACTACCACTGGTCTTCCGGGGAACGATCAAAGCGTAAACTGTTAGAGACATTACTCCCATGGAGGAAAGAGCGCATGGTGACTGTTGTATTCATTCCCGATGCAATTTCTGTATTTCTTTAACACTCTGATAGTCCACAGATTACAGAAGGCCACCAGATGTGCATCGGAAACTACTACTGGTCTTACAGGGAACGATCAAAGAATAGACTGTTTGAAACATTACTCCCATGGAGGAAACTGCGCATAGTGACTGTTGTATTCAATCCCGATGCAATTTCTGTGTTTCGTCAACATTCTGATAGTCCACAGATTACAGAATGCCTCCAGATGTTCATCGTAAACTACTACTGGTCTTCCAGGGAACGATCAAAGCGTACACTGTTTGAGACATTACACCCATGGAGGAAACTGCGCATAGAGACTGTTGTATTCAACCCCGGTGCAATTTCTGTGTTTCATCAACACTCTGATAGTCCACAGATTACAGAATGCTACCAGATGAGCATAGGAAACTACTACTGGTCTTCCGGGGAACGATCAAGGCGTAAACTGTTAGAGACATTACTCCCATGGAGGAAAGAGCGCATGGTGACTGTTGTATTCATTACCGATGCAATTTCTGTGTTTCTTTAACACTCTGATAGTCCACAGATTACAGAAAGCCTCCAGGTGTGAATCGGAAACTACTACTGGACATCCAGGGAACGATCGAAGCGTAGACTGTTAGAGACATTACTCAAATGGAGGAAAGTGCGAATGGTGACTGTTGTATTCAATCCCGATGCAATTTCTGTGTTTCATCAACACTCTGATAGTCCACAGAGTACAGAATGCCTCGAGATGTGCATCGGAAACTACTACTGGTCTTCCAGGGAACGATTAAAGCATAGACTGTTTGAGAATTACTCCCATGGAGGAAAGTGCGCATGGTGACTCTTGTATTCAACCTCGATGCAATTTCTGTCTTTCATCAACACTCTGATAGTCCACAGTGTACAGAAAGCATCCAGATGTGCATAGGAAACTACTAGTGGTCTTCTGGAGAACGATCAAAGCATAGACTGTTAGAGACATTACTCCCATGATGGAAAGTGCGCATGGTGACTGTTGTATTCAATCCCGATGCAATTTCTGTGTTTCATCAACACTCTGATAGTCCACAGATTACAGAATGCCACCAGATGAGCATAGGAAACTACTACTGGTCTTCCAGGAAACGAACAAAGCGTTGACTGTTTGTGACATTACTCCCATGGAGGAAAGTGAGCATGGTGACTGTTGTATTCGATCGGGATGCAATTTCTGTGTTTCATCAACACCCTGACAGTCCACAGATTACAGAATGCCTCCAGATGTGCATCGGAAACTACTACTGGTCTTCCATGGAACGATCAAAGCGTAGACTGTTTGAGACATTACTTTTATGGAGGAATGTGCGCATGGTGACTGTTGTATTCAATCCCGATGCAATTTCTGTGTTTCGTCAACATTCTGATAGTCCACAGATTACAGAATGCCTCCAGTTGTTCATCGTAAACTACTACTGGTCTTCCAGGGAACGATCAAAGCGTACACTGTTTGAGACATTACACCTATGGAGGAAACTGCGCATAGAGACTGTTGTATTCAACCCCGGTGCAATTTCTGTCTTTCATCAACACTCTGATAGCCCACATTTTACAGAATGCCTCCAGATGTGCATCGGAAACTACTACTGGTCTTCCAGGGAACGATCAAAGCGTAGACTGTTTAGACATTACTGCCATGGAGGAAAGTGCGCATGGTGACTGTTGTATTCAATCCCGATGCAATTTCTGTGTTTCATCAACACTCTGATAGTCCACAGATTACAGAATGCCTCCAGATGTTCATCGGAAAGTACTACTGGTCTTCCAGGGAACGATCAAAGCGTAGACTGTTTGAGACTTTACTCCCATGGAGGAATGCGCGCATGGTGACTGTTGTATTCAATCCCGATGCAATTTCTGTGTTTCATCAACACTCTGATAGTCCACAGTGTACAGAAAGCCTACAGATGTGCATAGGAAACTACTACTGGTCTTATGGGGAACGATCAAATCGTAGACTGTTAGAGACATTACTCCCATGGAGGAAAATGCGCATGGTGACTGTTGTATTCAATCCCGATGCAATTACTGTGTTTCATCAACACCCTGATAGTCTACACATTACAGAATGCCACCAGATGTGCATCGGAAACTACTACTGGTCTTCCAGGGAACGATCAAATCGTAGATTGTTTGAGACATTATTCCCATGGAGGAAAGTGCGCATGATGACTGTTGTATTAAATCCGTATGCAATTTCTGTGTTTCGTCAACATTCTGATAGTCCACAGATTACAGAATGCCTCCAGATGTTCATCGTAAACTACTACTGGTCTTCCAGAGAACGATCAAAGCGTTGACTGTTTGAGACATTACTCCAATGTAGGAAAGTGCGCATGGTGACTGTTGTATTCAATCAGGAGCCAATTTCTGTGTTTCATCAACACTCTGATAGTCCACAGATTACAGAAAGCCCCCAGATGTGCATCGGAATCTACTACTGGTCTTCCAGGGAACGATCAAAGCGTAGACTGTTTGAGACATTACTTCCATGGAGGAAACTGCGCATGGTGACTGTTGTATTCATTCCCGATGCAATTTCTGTGTTTCATCAACAATCTGATAGTCCACAGATTACAGAATGCCACCAGATGTGCATCGGAAACTACTACTGGTCTTCCAGGGAACGAACAAATCGTTGACTGTTTGAGAATTACTCCCACGGAGGAAAGTGCGCCTGTTGACTGTTGTATTCAATCCCGATGCAATTTCTGTGTTTCATCAACACTCTGGTAGTCCACAGATTACAGAATGCCTCCAGATGTGCAAATCAAACTACTACTGGTCTTCCAGGGAACGATCAAAGCGTAGAATGTTTGAGACATTTCTCCCATGGAGGAAACTGCGCATGGAGACTGTTGCATTCAATCCTGATGCAATATCTGTGTTTCATCAACACTCTGATAGTCCACAGAGTACAGAATGCCTCGAGATTTGCATCGGAAACTACTACTGGTCTTACAGGGAACGATCAAAGCATAGACTGTTTGAGAATTACTCCCATGGAGGAAAGTGCGCATGGTGACTGTTGTATTCAATCCCGATGCAATTTCTGTGTTTCATCAACTCTCTGATAGTCCACAGAGAACAGAAAGCCTCCATATGTGCATCGGAAACTACTACTGGTCTTCTGGGGAACGATCAAAGCGTAGACTGTTTGAGAATTACTCCCATGGAGTAAAGTGCGCATGGTGTCTGTTGTATTCAATCCCGATGCAATTTCTGTGTTTCATCAAGACTCTGGTAGTCCACAGATTACAGAATGCCTCCAGATGTGCAATTCAAACTACTACTGGTCTTCCAGGGAACGATCAAAGCGTAGACTGTTTGAGACATTAGTCCTATGGAGGAAACTGCGCATGGAGACTGTTGTATTCAATCCCGATGCAATTTCTGTGTTTCATCAACACTCTGATAGTCCACAGAGTACAGAAAGCCTCCAGATGTGAATCGGAAACTACTACTGGTCTTCCAGGGAACGATCAAAGCCTAGACTGTTAGAGACATTACTCAAATGGAGGAAAGTGCGCATGGAGACTGTTGTATTCAATCCCGATATAATTTCTGTGTTTCATCAACACTCTGATAGTCCACAGAGTACAGAATTGCTCGAGATGTGCATTGGAAACTACTACTGGTCTTGCAGGGAACAATTAAAGCATAGACTGTTTGAGAATTACTCCCAAGGAGGAAAGTGCGCATGGTGACTGTTGTATTCAATCCCGATGCAATTTCTGAGTTTCATCAACTCTCTGATAGTCCACAGAGAACAGAAAGCCTATAGATGTGCATCGGAAACTACTACTGGTCTTCCAGGGAACGATCAAAGCGTAAACTGTTAGAGACATTACTCCGATGGAGGAAAGTGCGCATGGTGACTGTTGTATTCAATCCCGATGCAATTTCTGTGTTTTATCAACATTCTGATAGTCCACAGATTACAGAATGCCTCCAGATGTTCATCGTAAACTACTATTGGTCTTAAAGGGAACGACCAAATCGTAGACTGTTTGAGACATTACTCGCATGGAGTAAAGTGCGCATGGAGACTCTTGTATTCAACCCCGATGCAATTTCTGTCTTTCATCAACACTCTGATAGTCCACAGTGTACAGAAAGCCTCCAGATGTGCATAGGAAACTACTACTGGTCTTCTGGGGAACGATCAAAGCGTAGACTGTTAGAGACATTACTCCCATGGAGGAAAGTGCGCATGGTGACTGTTGTATTCAATCCCGAGGCCATTTCTGTGTTTCATCAACACTCTGATAGTAAACAGATTACGGAAAGCCCCCAGATGTGCATCGGAAACTACTACTGGTCTTCCAGGGAACGATCAAAGCGTAGACTGTTTGAGACATTACTCCCATGGAAAAAATTGCGCATAGTGACTGTTGTATTCAATCCCGATGCAATTTCTGTGTTTCATCAACACTCTGATAGTCCACAGAGTACAGAATGCCTCGAGATGTGCATCGGAAACTACTACTGGTCTTCCAGGGAACGATCAAAGCATAGACTGTTTGAGAATTACTCCCATGGAGGAAAGTGCGCATGGTGACTCTTGTATTCAACCTCGATGCAATTTCTGTCTTTCATCAACACTCTGATAGTCCACAGTGTACAGAAAGCATCCAGATGTGCATAGGAAACTACTAGTGGTCTTCTGGGGAACGATCAAAGCATAGACTGTTAGAGACATTACTCCCATGGTGGAAAGTGCGCATGGTGACTGTTGTATTCAATCCCGATGCAATTTCTGTGTTTCATCAACTCTCTGATAGTCCACAGATTACAGAATGCCACCAGATGAGCATAGGAAACTACTACTGGTCTTCCGGGGAACGATCAAAGCGTAAACTGTTAGAGACATTACTCCCATGTAGGAAAGAGCGCATGGTGACTGTTGTATTCATTCCCGATGCAATTTCTGTATTTCTTTAACACTCTGATAGTCCACAGATTACAGAAGGCCACCAGATGTGCATCGGAAACTACTACTGGTCTTACAGGGAACGATCAAAGAATAGACTGTTTGAAACATTACTCCCATGGAGGAAACTGCGCATAGTGACTGTTGTATTCAATCCCGATGCAATTTCTGTGTTTCGTCAACATTCTGATAGTCCACAGATTACAGAATGCCTCCAGATGTTCATCGTAAACTACTACTGGTCTTCCAGGGAACGATCAAAGCGTACACTGTTTGAGACATTACACCCATGGAGGAAACTGCGCATAGAGACTGTTGTATTCAACCCCGGTGCAATTTCTGTGTTTCATCAACACTCTGATAGTCCACAGATTACAGAATGCTACCAGATGAGCATAGGAAACTACTACTGGTCTTCCGGGGAACGATCAAGGCGTAAACTGTTAGAGACATTACTCCCATGGAGGAAAGAGCGCATGGTGACTGTTGTATTCATTACCGATGCAATTTCTGTGTTTCTTTAACACTCTGATAGTCCACAGATTACAGAAAGCCTCCAGGTGTGAATCGGAAACTACTACTGGACATCCAGGGAACGATCGAAGCGTAGACTGTTAGAGACATTACTCAAATGGAGGAAAGTGCGAATGGTGACTGTTGTATTCAATCCCGATGCAATTTCTGTGTTTCATCAACACTCTGATAGTCCACAGAGTACAGAATGCCTCGCGATGTGCATCGGAAACTACTACTGGTCATCCAGGGAACGATTAAAGCATAGACTGTTTGAGAATTACTCCCATGGAGGAAAGTGCGCATGGTGACTCTTGTATTCAACCTCGATGCAATTTCTGTCTTTCATCAACACTCTGATAGTCCACAGTGTACAGAAAGCATCCAGATGTGCATAGGAAACTACTAGTGGTCTTCTGGAGAACGATCAAAGCGTAGACTGTTTAGACATTACTGCCATGGAGGAAAGTGCGCATGGTGACTGTTGTATTCAATCCCGATGCAATTTCTGTGTTTCATCAACACTCTGATAGTCCACAGATTACAGAATGCCTCCAGATGTTCATCGGAAAGTACTACTGTTCTTCCAGGGAACGATCAAAGCGTAGACTGTTTGAGACTTTACTCCCATGGAGGAATGCGCGCATGGTGACTGTTGTATTCAATCCCGATGCAATTTCTGTGTTTCATCAACACTCTGATAGTCCACAGTGTACAGAAAGCCTACAGATGTGCATAGGAAACTACTACTGGTCTTATGGCGAACGATCAAATCGTAGACTGTTAGAGACATTACTCCCATGGAGGAAAATGCGCATGGTGACTGTTGTATTCAATCCCGATGCAATTACTGTGTTTCATCAACACCCTGATAGTCTACACATTACAGAATGCCACCAGATGTGCATCGGAAACTACTACTGGTCTTCCAGGGAACGATCAAATCGTAGATTGTTTGAGACATTATTCCCATGGAGGAAAGTGCGCATGATGACTGTTGTATTAAATCCGTATGCAATTTCTGTGTTTCGTCAACATTCTGATAGTCCACAGATTACAGAATGCCTCCAGATGTTCATCGTAAACTACTACTGGTCTTCCAGAGAACGATCAAAGCGTTGACTGTTTGAGACATTACTCCAATGTAGGAAAGTGCGCATGGTGACTGTTGTATTCAATCCCGAAGCAATTTCTGTGTTTCATCAACACTCTGATAGTCCACAGATTAAGGAATGCCTCCAGATGTTCATCGGAAACTACTACTAGTATTCCAGGGAACGATCAAATCGTAGACTGTTTGAGACATTACTTTCATGGGTGAATGTGCGCATGGTGACTGTTGTATTCAATCCCGATGCAATTTCTGTCTTTCATCAACACTCTAATAGTCAACAGATTACAGAATGCCTCCAGATGTGCATCGGAAACTACTACTGGTCTTACAGGGAACGTTCAAAGCATAGACTGTTTGAGAATTACTCCCATGGAGGAAAGTGCGCATTGTGACTTTTGTATTCAATCCCGATGCAATTTCTGTGTTTCATCAACACTCTGATAGGCCACAGATTACAGAATGCCACCAGATGTGCATCGGAAACTACTACTGGTCTTCCAGGGAATGATCAAAGCGTAGACTGTTCGAGACATACCTCCCGTGGAGGAAAGTGCGCATGGTGACTGTTGTATTCATTCCCGATGCAATTTCTGTGTTTTTTTAACACTCTGATAGTCCAAAGATTACAGAAGGCCACCAGATGTGCATGGGAAACTACTACTGGTCTTACAGGAACGATCAAAGAATAGACTGTTTGAGAATTACTTCCATGGAGGAAAGTGCGCATGGTGACTGTTGTATTCAATCAGGAGCCAATTTCTGTGTTTCATCAACACTCTGATAGTCCACAGATTACAGAAAGCCCCCAGATGTGCATCGGAATCTACTACTGGTCTTCCAGGGAACGATCAAAGCGTAGACTGTTTGAGACATTACTTCCATGGAGGAAACTGCGCATGGTGACTGTTGTATTCATTCCCGATGCAATTTCTGTGTTTCATCAACAATCTGATAGTCCACAGATTACAGAATGCCACCAGATGTGCATCGGAAACTACTACTGGTCTTCCAGGGAACGAACAAAGCGTTGACTGTTTGAGAATTACTCCCACGGAGGAAAGTGCGCATGTTGACTGTTGTATTCAATCCCGATGCAATTTCTGTGTTTCATCAACACTCTGGTAGTCCACAGATTACAGAATGCCTCCAGATGTGCAAATCAAACTACTAATGGTCTTCCAGGGAACGATCAAAGCGTAGAATGTTTGAGACATTTCTCCCATGGAGGAAACTGCGCATGGAGACTGTTGCATTCAATCCTGATGCAATATCTGTGTTTCATCAACACTCTGATAGTCCACAGAGTACAGAATGCCTCGAGATTTGCATCGGAAACTACTACTGGTCTTACAGGGAACGATCAAAGCATAGACTGTTTGAGAGTTACTCCCATGGAGGAAAGTGCGCATGGTGACTGTTGTATTCAATCCCGATGCAATTTCTGTGTTTCATCAACTCTCTGATAGTCCACAGAGAACAGAAAGCCTCCATATGTGCATCGGAAACTACTACTGGTCTTCTGGGGAACGATCAAAGCGTAGACTGTTAGAGACATTACTCCCATGGAGGAAAGTGCGCATGGTGACTGTTGTATTCAATCCTGATGCAATATCTGTGTTTCATCAACATTCTGATAGTCCATAGATTACAGAATGCCCCCAGATGTACATCGTAAACTACTACTGGTCTTCCAGGGAACGACCAAATCGTAGACTGTTTGAGACATTACTCCCATGGAGGAAACTGCGCATGGAGACTCTTGTATTCAACCCCGATGCAACTTCTGTCTTTCATCAACACTCTGATAGTCCACAGTGTACAGAAAACATCCAGATGTGCATAGGAAACTACTACTGGTCTTCTGGGGAACGATCAAAACGTAGACTGTTAGAGACATTACTCGCATGGAGGAAAGTGCGCATGGTGACTGTTGTATTCAATCCCGAGGCAATTTCTGTGTTTCATCAACACTCTGATACTCCACAGATTACAGAAAGCCAACAGATGTGCATCGGAAACTACTACTAGTCTTACAGGGAACGATCAAAGCATAGACTGTTTGAGAATAACTCCCATGGAGGAAAGTGCGCATGGTGACTGTTGGATTCAATCCCGACGCAATTTCTGTGTTTCATCAACACTCTGATAGTCCACAGATTACGGAAAGCCCCCAGATGTGCATCGGAAACTACTACTGGTCTTCCAGGGAACGATCAAAGCGTAGACTGTTTGAGACATTACTCCCATGGAGGAAACTGCGCATAGTGACTGTTGTATTCATTCCCGATGCAATTTCTGTGTTTCATCAACACTCTGATAGTCCACAGATTACAGAATGCCACCAGATGTGCATCGGAAACTACTACTGTTCTTCCTGGGAACGATCACATCCTAGACTGTTAGAAACATTACTCAAATGGAGGAAAGTGCGCATGGTGACTGTTGTATACAATCCCGATGCAATTTCTGTGTTTCATCAACACTCTGATAGTCCACAGAGTACAGAATGCCTCGAGATGTGCATCGGAAACTACTACTGGTCTTCCAGGGAACGATCAAAGCATAGACTGTTTGAGAATTACTCCCATGGAGGAAAGTGCGCATGGTGACTGTTGTATTAAATCCCAATGCAATTTTTGTGTTTCATCTACTCTCTGATAGTCCACAGAGAACAGAAAGCCTCCAGATGTGCATCGGACACTACTACTGGTCTTCTGGGGAACGATCAAAGCGTAGACTGTTAGAGACATTACTCCCATGGAGGAAAGTGCGCATGGTGACTGTTGCATTCAATCCCGAGGCAATTTCTGTGTTTCGTCAACAGTCTGATAGTCCACAGATTACAGAAAGCCTCCAGATGTGCATCGGAATCTACTACTGGTCTTCCAAGTAACGATCAAAACGTAGACTGTTTGAGACATTACTCCCATGGAGGAAACTGCGCATGGTAACTGTTGTATTCAATCCCGATGCAATTACTGTGTTTCATCAACACTCTGGTAGTCCACGGATTACAGAATGCCTCCAGATGTGCAATTCAAACTACTACTGGTCTTCCAGGGAACGATCAAAGCGTAGACTGTTTGAGACATTACTCCCATGGAGGAAACTGCGCATGGAGACTGTTGTATTCAATCCCGATGTAATTTCTGTGTTTCATCAACACTCTCATAGTCCACAGAGTACAGAAAGCCTCCAGATGTGAATCGGAAACTACTACTGGTCTTCCAGGGAACGATCAAAGCCTAGACTGTTAGAGACATTACTCTAATGGTGGAAAGTGCGCATGGTGACTGTTGTATTCAATCCCGATGCAATTTCTGTGTTTCATCAACACTCTGATAGTCCACAGAGTACAGAATGCCTCGATATGTGCATCGGAAACTACTACTGGTCTTCCAGGGAACGATCAAAGCATAGACAGTTTGAGAATTACTCCCATGGAGGAAAGTGCGCATGGTGACTGTTGTATTCAATCCCGAGGCAATTTCTGTGTTTCATCAACACTCTGATACTCCACAGATTACAGAAAGCCAACAGATGTGCATCGGAAACTACTACTAGTCTTACAGGGAACGATCAAAGCATAGACTGTTTGAGAATAACTCCCATGGAGGAAAGTGCTCATGGTGACTGTTGGATTCAATCCCGACGCAATTTCTGTGTTTCATCAACACTCTGATAGTCCACAGATTACGGAAAGCCCCCAGATGTGCATCGGAAACTACTACTGGTCTTCCAGGAAACGATCAAAGCGTAGACTGTTTGAGACATTACTCCCATGGAGGAAACTGCGCATAGTGACTGTTGTATTCATTCCCGATGCAATTTCTGTGTTTCATCAACACTCTGATAGTCCACAGATTACAGAATGACACCAGATGTGCATCGGAAACTACTATTGTTCTTCCTGGGAACGATCACATCCTAGACTGTTAGAAACATTACTCAAATGGAGGATAGTGCGCATGGTGACTGTTGTATACAATCCCGATGCAATTTCTGTGTTTCATCAACACTCTGATAGTCCACAGAGTACAGAATGCCTCGAGATGTGCATCGGAAACTACTACTGGTCTTCCAGGGAACGATCAAAGCATAGACTGTTTGAGAATTACTCCCATGGAGGAAAGTGCGCATGGTGACTGTTGTATTAAATCCCAATGCAATTTTTGTGTTTCATCTACTCTCTGATAGTCCACAGAGAACAGAAAGCCTCCAGATGTGCATCGGACACTACTACTGGTCTTCTGGGGAACGATCAAAGCGTAGACTGTTAGAGACATTACTCCCATGGAGGAAAGTGCGCATGGTGACTGTTGCATTCAATCCCGAGGCAATTTCTGTGTTTCGTCAACAGTCTGATAGTCCACAGATTACAGAAAGCCTCCAGATGTGCATCGGAATCTACTACTGGTCTTCCAAGTAACGATCAAAACGTAGACTGTTTGAGACATTACTCCCATGGAGGAAACTGCGCATGGTAACTGTTGTATTCAATCCCGATGCAATTACTGTGTTTCATCAACACTCTGGTAGTCCACGGATTACAGAATGCCTCCAGATGTGCAATTCAAACTACTACTGGTCTTCCAGGGAACGATCAAAGCGTAGACTGTTTGAGACATTACTCCCATGGAGGAAACTGCGCATGGAGACTGTTGTATTCAATCCCGATGTAATTTCTGTGTTTCATCAACACTCTCATAGTCCACAGAGTACAGAAAGCCTCCAGATGTGAATCGGAAACTACTACTGGTCTTCCAGGGAACGATCAAAGCCTAGACTGTTAGAGACATTACTCTAATGGTGGAAAGTGCGCATGGTGACTGTTGTATTCAATCCCGATGCAATTTCTGTGTTTCATCAACACTCTGATAGTCCACAGAGTACAGAATGCCTCGATATGTGCATCGGAAACTACTACTGGTCTTCCAGGGAACGATCAAAGCATAGACTGTTTGAGAATTACTCCCATGGAGGAAAGTGCGCATGGTGACTGTTGTATTCAATCCCGATGCAATTTCTGTGTTTCATCAACTCTCTGATAGTCCACAGAGAACAGAAAGACTCCAGATGTGCATCGGAAACTACTACTGGTCTTCTGGGGAACGATCAAAGCGTAGACTGTTAGAGACATTACTCCCATGGAGGAAAGTGCGCATGGTGACTGTTGTATTCAATCCCGAGGCAATTTCTGTGTTTTATCAACACTCTGATAGTCCACAGATTACTGAATGCTTCCAGATGTGCATCTTAAACCACTACTGGTCTTCCAGGGAACGATCAAAGCGTAGACTCTTTCAGACATTACTCCCATGGAGGAAAGTGAGGATGGTGACTGTTGTATTCAATCCCGATGCAATTTCTGTGTTTCATCAACACACTGATAGTCCACAGATTACAGAATGACACCAGATGTGCATCGGAAACTACTACTGGTCTTCCAGGGAACGATCAAAGCGTAGACTGTTTGAGACATTACTTTTATGGAGGAAAGTGCGCATGGTGACTGTTGTATTCAATCCCGATGCATTTTCTGTGTTTCATCAACACTCTGATAGTCCACAGATTACAGAATGCCACCAGATGTGCATCGGAAACTACTACTGGTCTTCCAGGGAACGATCAAAGCGTAGACTGTTTGAGACATTACTCCCATGGAGGAAAGTGCGCATGGTGACTGTTGTATACAATCCCGATGCATTTTCTGTGTTTCATCAACACTCTGATAGTCAACAGATTTCAGAATGCCACCAGATGAGCATCGGAAACTACTACTGGTCTTCCAGGGAACGAACAAAGCGTTGACTGTTTAGGACATTACTCCCATGGAGGAAAGTGCGCATGGTGACTGTTGTATTCATTCCCGATGCAATTTCTGTGTTTCATCAACACTCTGATAGTCCACAGATTACAGAATGCCACCAGATGTGCATCGGAAACTACTACTGGTCTTCCTGGGAACGATCACATCCTAGACTGTTAGAAACATTACTCAAATGGAGGAAAGTGCGCATGGTGACTGTTGTATACAATCCCGATGCAATTTCTGTGTTTCATCAACACTCTGATAGTCCACAGAGTACAGAATGCCTCGAGATGTGCATCGGAAACTACTACTGGTCTTCCAGGGAACGATCAAAGCATAGACTGTTTGAGAATTACTCCCATGGAGGAAAGTGCGCATGGTGACTGTTGTATTAAATCCCAATGCAATTTTTGTGTTTCATCTACTCTCTGATAGTCCACAGAGAACAGAAAGCCTCCAGATGTGCATCGGACACTACTACTGGTCTTCTGGGGAACGATCAAAGCGTAGACTGTTAGAGACATTACTCCCATGGAGGAAAGTGCGCATGGTGACTGTTGCATTCAATCCCGAGGCAATTTCTGTGTTTCGTCAACAGTCTGATAGTCCACAGATTACAGAAAGCCTCCAGATGTGCATCGGAATCTACTACTGGTCTTCCAAGTAACGATCAAAACGTAGACTGTTTGAGACATTACTCCCATGGAGGAAACTGCGCATGGTGACTGTTGTATTCAATCCCGATGCAATAACTGTGTTTCATCAACACTCTGGTAGTCCACGGATTACAGAATGCCTCCAGATGTGCAATTCAAACTACTACTGGTCTTCCAGGGAACGATCAAAGCGTAGACTGTTTGAGACATTACTCCCATGGAGGAAACTGCGCATGGAGACTGTTGTATTCAATCCCGATGTAATTTCTGTGTTTCATCAACACTCTCATAGTCCACAGAGTACAGAAAGCCTCCAGATGTGAATCGGAAACTACTACTGGTCTTCCAGGGAACGATCAAAGCCTAGACTGTTAGAGACATTACTCAAATGGTGGAAAGTGCGCATGGTGACTGTTGTATTCAATCCCGATGCAATTTCTGTGTTTCATCAACACTCTGATAGTCCACAGAGTACAGAATGCCTCGATATGTGCATCGGAAACTACTACTGGTCTTCCAGGGAACGATCAAAGCATAGACTGTTTGAGAATTACTCCCATGGAGGAAAGTGCGCATGGTGACTGTTGTATTCAATCCCGATGCAATTTCTGTGTTTCATCAACTCTCTGATAGTCCACAGAGAACAGAAAGACTCCAGATGTGCATCGGAAACTACTACTGGTCTTCTGGGGAACGATCAAAGCGTAGACTGTTAGAGACATTACTCCCATGGAGGAAAGTGCGCATGGTGACTGTTGTATTCAATCCCGAGGCAATTTCTGTGTTTTATCAACACTCTGATAGTCCACAGATTACTGAATGCTTCCAGATGTGCATCGGAAACCACTACTGGTCTTCCAGGGAACGATCAAAGCGTAGACTGTTTCAGACATTACTCCCATGGAGGAAAGTGAGGATGGTGACTGTTGTATTCAATCCCGATGCAATTTCTGTGTTTCATCAACACACTGATAGTCCACAGATTACAGAATGACACCAGATGTGCATCGGAAACTACTACTGGTCTTCCAGGGAACGATCAAAGCGTAGACTGTTTGAGACATTACTTTTATGGAGGAAAGTGCGCATGGTGACTGTTGTATTCAATCCCGATGCATTTTCTGTGTTTCGTCAACATTCTGATAGTCCACAGATTACAGAATGCCTGCAGATGTTCATCGTAAGCTACTACTGGTCTTCCAGGGAACGATCAAAGCGTACACTGTTTGAGACATTACTCCCATGGAGGAAACTGCGCATGGAGACTGTTGTATTCAACCCCGATGCAATTTCTGTCTTTCATCAACACTCTGATAGCCCACATTTTACAGAATGCCTCCAGATGTGCATCGGAAACTACTACTGGTCTTCCAGGGAACGATCAAAGCGTAGACTGTTTAGACTTTACTGCCATGGAGGAAAGTGCGCATGGTGACTGTTGTATTCAATCCCGATGCAATTTCTGTGTTTCATCAACACTCTGATAGTCCACAGATTACAGAATGCCTCCAGATGTTCATCGGAAAGTACTACTGGTCTTCCAGGGAACGATCAAAGCGTAGACTGTTTGAGACTTTACTCCCATGGAGGAATGTAGGCATGGTGACTGTTGTATTCAATCCCGATGCAATTTCTGTGTTTCATCAACACTCTGATAGTCCACAGTGTACAGAAAGCCTACAGATGTGCATAGGAAACTACTACTGGTCTTCTGGGGAACGTTAAAATCGTAGACTCTTAGAGACATTACTCCCATGGAGGAAAATGCGCATGGTGACTGTTGTATTCAATCCCGATGCAATTACTGTGTTTCATCAACACCCTGACAGTCTACACATTACAGAATGCCCCCAGATGTGCATCGGAAACTACTACTGGTCTTCCAGGGAACGATCAAATCGTAGATTGTTTGAGACATTTCTCCCATGGAGGAAAGTGCGCATGATGACTGTTGTATTCAATCCGGATGCAATTTCTGTGTTTCATCAACACTCTGATAGTCCACAGATTAAGGAATGCCTCCAGATGTTCATCGGAAACTACTACTGGTCTTCCAGGGAACGATCAAATCGTAGACTGTTTGAGACATTACTTTTATGGGTGAATGTGCGCATGGTGACTGTTGTATTCAATCCCGATGCAGTTACTGTGTTTCATCAACACACTAATAGTCCACACATTACAGAATGCCTCCAGATGTGCATCGAAAACTACTACTGGTCTTACAGGGAACGATCATAGCACAGACTGTTTGAAAATTACTCCCATGGAGGAAAGTGCGCATTGTGACTGTTGTATTCAATCCCGATGCAATTTCTGTGTTTCATCAACACTCTGATAGGCCACAGATTACAGAATGCCACCAGATGTGCATCGGAAACTACTACTGGTCTTCCAGGGAATGATCAAAGCGTAGACTCTTCGAGACATACGTCCCGTGGAGGAAAGTGCGCATGGTGACTGTTGTATTCAATCCCGATGCAATTTCTGTGTTTCATCAACACTCTGATAGTCCACAGATTACAGAATGCCTCCAGATGTTCATCGTAAACTACTACTGGTCTTCAAGACAACGATCAAAGCGTAGACTGTTTGAGACATTACTCCCATGGAGGTAACTGTGCATGGAGACTGTTGTATTCAATCCCGATGCAATTTCTGTGTTTCATCAACACTCTGATATTCCACAGAATAACAGAATGCCTCCAGATGTGCATCGGAAACTACTACTGGTCTTCCAGGGAACGATCAAAGCGTAGACTGTTTGAGACATTACTCCGATTTAGGAAACTGTGCATGGAGACTGTTGTATTCAATCCCGATGCAATTTCTGTGTACCATCAACACTCTGAGAGTCCACAGATTACAGAATGCCTCCAGATGTTCATCGGAAACTACTACTGGTCTTCCAGGCAACGATCAAAGTGTAGACTGTTTGAGACTTTACTCCCATGGAGGAATGTGCGAATGGTGACTGTTGTATTCAATCCCGATGCAATTTCTGTGTTTCATCAACACTCTGATAGTCCACAGATTACAGAATGCCGCCACATGTTCATTTTCAACTACTACTGGTCTTCCAGGGAACGATCAAAGCGTAGACAGTTTGAGACATTACTACCGTGTATGAAAGTGCGCATGGTGTCTGTTGTATTCAATCCCGATGCAATTTCTGTGTTTCATCAACACTCTGATAGTCCACAGATTACAGAATGCCTCCAGATGTTCATCGTAAACTACTACTGGTCTTCAAGACAACGATCAAAGCGTAGACTGTTTGAGACATTACTCCCATGGAGGTAACTGTGCATGGAGACTGTTGTATTCAACCCCAAAGCAATTTCTGTGTTTCACCAACACTCTGATAGTCCACAGTGTACAGAAAGCCTCCAGATGTGCATAGGAAACTACTACTGGTCTCCTGGGGAACGATCAAAGCGTAGACTGTTAGAGACATTACTCGCATGGAGGAAAGTGCGCATGCTGACTGTTGTATTCAATCCCGATGCAATTACTGTGTTTCATCAACAACCTGATAGTCTACACATTACAGAATGTCACCAGATGTGCATCGGAAACTACTACTGGTCTTCCAGGGAACGATCAAATCGTAGATCGTTTGAGACATTATTCCCGTGGAGGAAAGTGCGCATGGTGGCTGTTGTATTCAATCCGGATTCAATTTCCGTGTTTCATCAACACTCTGATAGTCTACATTTTACAGAATGCCTCCAGATGTGCATCGGAAACTACTACTGGTCTTCCAGGGAACGATGAAATCGTAGACTGTTTGAGATATTACTCCAATGGATGAAAGTGCGCATGGTGACTGTTGTATTCAATCCCGATGCAATTTCTGTGTTTCATCAACACTCTGATAGTCCACAGATTACAGAATGCCTCCAGATGTTCATCGGAAAGTACTACTGGTCTTCCAGGGAACGATCAAAGCGTAGACTGTTTGAGACTTTACTCCCATGGAGGAATGTAGGCATGGTGACTGTTGTATTCAATCCCGATGCAATTTCTGTGTTTCATCAACACTCTGATAGTCCACAGTGTACAGAAAGCCTACAGATGTGCATAGGAAACTACTACTGGTCTTCTGGGGAACGTTAAAATCGTAGACTCTTAGAGACATTACTCCCATGGAGGAAAATGCGCATGGTGACTGTTGTATTCAATCCCGATGCAATTACTGTGTTTCATCAACACCCTGACAGTCTACACATTACAGAATGCCACCAGATGTGCATCGGAAACTACTACTGGTCTTCCAGGGAACGATCAAATCGTAGATTGTTTGAGACATTTCTCCCATGGAGGAAAGTGCGCATGATGACTGTTGTATTCAATCCGGATGCAATTTCTGTGTTTCATCAACACTCTGATAGTCCACAGATTAAGGAATGCCTCCAGATGTTCATCGGAAACTACTACTGGTCTTCCAGGGAACGATCAAATCGTAGACTGTTTGAGACATTACTTTTATGGGTGAATGTGCGCATGGTGACTGTTGTATTCAATCCCGATGCAGTTACTGTGTTTCATCAACACACTAATAGTCCACACATTACAGAATGCCTCCAGATGTGCATCGAAAACTACTACTGGTCTTACAGGGAACGATCATAGCACAGACTGTTTGAAAATTACTCCCATGGAGGAAAGTGCGCATTGTGACTGTTGTATTCAATCCCGATGCAATTTCTGTGTTTCATCAACACTCTGATAGGCCACAGATTACAGAATGCCACCAGATGTGCATCGGAAACTACTACTGGTCTTCCAGGGAATGATCAAAGCGTAGACTCTTCGAGACATACCTCCCGTGGAGGAAAGTGCGCATGGTGACTGTTGTATTCAATCCCGATGCAATTTCTGTGTTTCATCAACACTCTGATAGTCCACAGATTACAGAATGCCTCCAGATGTTCATCGTAAACTACTACTGGTCTTCAAGACAACGATCAAAGCGTAGACTGTTTGAGACATTACTCCCATGGAGGTAACTGTGCATGGAGACTGTTGTATTCAATCCCGATGCAATTTCTGTGTTTCATCAACACTCTGATATTCCACAGAATAACAGAATGCCTCCAGATGTGCATCGGAAACTACTACTGGTCTTCCAGGGAACGATCAAAGCGTAGACTGTTTGAGACATTACTCCGATTTAGGAAACTGTGCATGGAGACTGTTGTATTCAATCCCGATGCAATTTCTGTGTACCATCAACACTCTGAGAGTCCACAGATTACAGAATGCCTCCAGATGTTCATCGGAAACTACTACTGGTCTTCCAGGCAACGATCAAAGTGTAGACTGTTTGAGACTTTACTCCCATGGAGGAATGTGCGAATGGTGACTGTTGTATTCAATCCCGATGCAATTTCTGTGTTTCATCAACACTCTGATAGTCCACAGATTACAGAATGCAGCCACATGTTCATTTTCAACTACTACTGGTCTTCCAGGGAACGATCAAAGCGTAGACAGTTTGAGACATTACTACCGTGTATGAAAGTGCGCATGGTGTCTGTTGTATTCAATCCCGATGCAATTTCTGTGTTTCATCAACACTCTGATAGTCCACAGATTACAGAATGCCTCCAGATGTTCATCGTAAACTACTACTGGTCTTCAAGACAACGATCAAAGCGTAGACTGTTTGAGACATTACTCCCATGGAGGTAACTGTGCATGGAGACTGTTGTATTCAACCCCAAAGCAATTTCTGTGTTTCACCAACACTCTGATAGTCCACAGTGTACAGAAAGCCTCCAGATGTGCATAGGAAACTACTACTGGTCTCCTGGGGAACGATCAAAGCGTAGACTGTTAGAGACATTACTCGCATGGAGGAAAGTGCGCATGCTGACTGTTGTATTCAATCCCGATGCAATTACTGTGTTTCATCAACAACCTGATAGTCTACACATTACAGAATGTCACCAGATGTGCATCGGAAACTACTACTGGTCTTCCAGGGAACGATCAAATCGTAGATCGTTTGAGACATTATTCCCGTGGAGGAAAGTGCGCATGGTGGCTGTTGTATTCAATCCGGATGCAATTTCCGTGTTTCATCAACACTCTGATAGTCTACATTTTACAGAATGCCTCCAGATGTGCATCGGAAACTACTACTGGTCTTCCAGGGAACGATGAAATCGTAGACTGTTTGAGATATTACTCCAATGGATGAAAGTGCGCATGGTGACTGTTGTATTCAATCCCGATGCAATTTCTGTGTTTCATCAACACTCTGATAGTCCACAGATTACAGAATGCCTCCAGATGTTCATCGGAAACTACTACTGGTCTTCCAGGGAACGATCAAATCGTTGACTGTTTGAGACATTACTTTTATGGGGGAATGTGCGCATGGTGACTGTTGTATTCAATCCCTATACAATTTCTGTGTCTCATCAACACTCTAATAGTCCACAGATTACAGAATGCCTCCAGATGTGCATCGGAAACTACTACTAGTCTTACAGGGAACGATCAAAGCATAGACTGTTTGAGAATTACTCCCATGGAGGAAAGTGCGCATGGTGACTGTTGTATTCAGTCCCGATGAAATTTCTGTGTTTCATCAACACTCTGATAGGCCACAGATTACAGAATGCCACCAGATGTGCATCGGAAACTACTACTGGTCTTCCAGGGAACGATCAAAGCGTAGGCTGTTTGAGACATTACTCCGATTTAGGAAACTGCGCATGGAGACTGTTGTATTCAATCCCGATGCAATTTCTGTGTTTCATCAACACTCTGATATTCCACAGATTACAGAATGCCTCCAGATGTGCATCGGAAACTACTACTGGTCTTCCAGGGAACGATCAAAGCGTAGACTCTTTGAGACATTACTCCGATTTAGGAAACTGTGCATGGAGACTGTTGTATTCAATCCCGATGCAATTTCTGTGTTCCATCAACACTCTGAGAGTCCACAGTTTACAGAATGCCTCCAGATGTTCATCGGAAACTACTACTGGTCTTCCAGGCAACGATCAAAGTGTAGACTGTTTGAGACTTTACTCCCATGGAGGAATGTGCGAATGGTGACTGTTGTATTCAATCCCGATGCAATTTCTGTGTTTCATCAACACTCTGATAGTCCACAGATTACAGAATGCCGCCAGAAGTTCATTGGCAATTACTACTGGTCTTCCAGGGAACGATCAAAGCGTAGACAGTTTGAGACATTACTACAGTGTATGAAACTGCGCATGGTGACTGTTGTATTCAATCCCGATGCAATTTCTGTGTTTCATCAACACTCTGATAGTCCACAGATTACAGAATGCCTCCAGATGTTCATCGTAAACTACTACTGGTCTTCAAGACAACGATCAAAGCGTAGACTGTTTGAGACATTACTCCCATGGAGGTAACTGTGCATGGAGACTGTTGTATTCAACCCCAAAGCAATTTCTGTGTTTCACCAACACTCTGATAGTCCACAGTGTACAGAAAGCCTCCAGATGTGCATAGGAAACTACTACTGGTCTCCTAGGGAACGATCAAAGCGTAGACTGTTAGAGACATTACTCGCATGGAGGAAAGTGCGCATGCTGACTGTTGTATTCAATCCCGATGCAATTACTGTGTTTCATCAACAACCTGAGAGTCTACACATTACAGAATGTCACCAGATGTGCATCGGAAACTACTACTGGTCTTCCAGGGAACGATCAAATCGTAGATCGTTTGAGACATTATTCCCGTGGAGGAAAGTGCGCATGGTGGCTGTTGTATTCAATCCGGATGCAATTTCCGTGTTTCATCAACACTCTGATAGTCTACATTTTACAGAATGCCTCCAGATGTGCATCGGAAACTACTACTGGTCTTCCAGGGAACGATGAAATCGTAGACTGTTTGAGATATTACTCCAATGGATGAAAGTGCGCATGGTGACTGTTGTATTCAATCCCGATGCAATTTCTGTGTTTCATCAACACTCTGATAGTCCACAGATTACAGAATGCCTCCAGATGTTCATCGGAAACTACTACTGGTCTTCCAGGGAACGATCAAATCGTTGACTGTTTGAGACATTACTTTAATCGGGGAATGTGCGCATGGTGACTGTTGTATTCAATCCCTATACAATTTCTGTGTCTCATCAACACTCTAATAGTCCACAGATTACAGAATGCCTCCAGATGTGCATCGGAAACTACTACTAGTCTTACAGGGAACGATCAAAGCATAGACTGTTTGAGAATTACTCCCATGGAGGAAAGTGCGCATGGTGACTGTTGTATTCAGTCCCGATGAAATTTCTGTGTTTCATCAACACTCTGATAGGCCACAGATTACAGAATGCCACCAGATTTGCATCGGAAACTACTACTGGTCTTCCAGGGAACGATCAAAGCGTAGACTGTTTGAGACATTACTCCGATTTAGGAAACTGCGCATGGAGACTGTTGTATTCAATCCCGATGCAATTTCTGTGTTTCATCAACACTCTGATATTCCACAGATTACAGAATGCCTCCAGATGTGCATCGGAAACTACTACTGGTCTTCCAGGGAACGATCAAAGCGTAGACTCTTTGAGACATTACTCCGATTTAGGAAACTGTGCATGGAGACTGTTGTATTCAATCCCGATGCAATTTCTGTGTTCCATCAACACTCTGAGAGTCCACAGTTTACAGAATGCCTCCAGATGTTCATCGGAAACTACTACTGGTCCTCCAGGCAACGATCAAAGTGTAGACTGTTTGAGACTTTACTCCCATGGAGGAATGTGCGAATGGTGACTGTTGTATTCAATCCCGATGCAATTTCTGTGTTTCATCAACACTCTGATAGTCCACAGATTACAGAATGCCGCCAGATGTTCATTGGCAACTACTACTGGTGTTCCAGGGAACGATCAAAGCGTAGACAGTTTGAGACATTACTACCGTGTATGAAACTGCGCATGGTGACTGTTGTATTCAATCCCGATGCAATTTCTGTGTTTCATCAACACTCTGATAGTCCACAGATTACAGAATGCCTCCAGATGTTCATCGTAAACTACTACTGGTCTTCAAGACAACGATCAAAGCGTAGACTCTTTGAGACATTACTCCCATGGAGGTAACTGTGCATGGAGACTGTTGTATTCAACCCCGATGCAATTTCTGTGTTTCACCAACACTCTGATAGTCCACAGTGTACAGAAAGCCTCCAGATGTGCATAGGAAACTACTACTGGTCTTCCAGGGAACGATCAAAGCGTAGACTGTTCGAGACATACCTCCCGTGGAGGAAAGTGCGCATGGTGACTGTTATATTCATTCCCGATGCAATTTCTGTGTTTCTTTAACACTCTGATAGTCCACAGATTACAGAAGGCCACCAGATGTGCATCGGAAGCTACTACTGGTCTTACAGGGAACGATCAGAGAATAGACAGTTTGAGAATTACTCCCAAGGAGGAAAGTGCGCATGGTGACTGTTGTATTCAATCCCGATGCAATTTCTGTGTTTCATCAACACTCTGATATTCCACAGATTACAGAATGCCTCCAGATGTGCATCGGAAACTACTACTGGTCTTCCAGGGAACGATCAAAGCGTAGACTGTTTGAGACATTACTCCGATTTAGGAAACTGTGCATGGAGACTGTTGTATTCAATCCCGATGCAATTTCTGTGTACCATCAACACTCTGAGAGTCCACAGATTACAGAATGCCTCCAGATGTTCATCGGAAACTACTACTGGTCTTCCAGGCAACGATCAAAGTGTAGACTGTTTGAGACTTTACTCCCATGGAGGAATGTGCGAATGGTGACTGTTGTATTCAATCCCGATGCAATTTCTGTGTTTCATCAACACTCTGATAGTCCACAGATTACAGAATGCCGCCACATGTTCATTTTCAACTACTACTGGTCTTCCAGGGAACGATCAAAGCGTAGACAGTTTGAGACATTACTACCGTGTATGAAAGTGCGCATGGTGTCTGTTGTATTCAATCCCGATGCAATTTCTGTGTTTCATCAACACTCTGATATTCCACAGATTACAGAATGCCTCCAGATGTGCATCGGAAACTACTACTGGTCTTCCAGGGAACGATCAAAGCGTAGACTGTTTGAGACATTACTCCGATTTAGGAAACTGTGCATGGAGACTGTTGTATTCAATCCCGATGCAATTTCTGTGTACCATCAACACTCTGAGAGTCCACAGATTACAGAATGCCTCCAGATGTTCATCGGAAACTACTACTGGACTTCCAGGCAACGATCAAAGTGTAGACTGTTTGAGACTTTACTCCCATGGAGGAATGTGCGAATGGTGACTGTTGTATTCAATCCCGATGCAATTTGTGTGTTTCATCAACACTCTGATAGTCCACAGATTACAGAATGCCGCCACATGTTCATTTTGAACTACTACTGGTCTTCCAGGGAACGATCAAAGCGTAGACAGTTTGAGACATTACTACCGTGTATGAAAGTGCGCATGGTGTCTGTTGTATTCAATCCCGATGCAATTTCTGTGTTTCATCAACACTCTGACAGTCCACAGATTACAGAATGCCTCCAGATGTTCATCGTAAACTACTACTGGTCTTCAAGACAACGATCAAAGCGTAGACTGTTTGAGACATTACTCCCATGGAGGTAACTGTGCATGGAGACTGTTGTATTCAACCCCGATGCAATTTCTGTGTTTCACCAACACTCTGATAGTCCACAGTGTACAGAAAGCCTCCAGATGTGCATAGGAAACTACTACTGGTCTCCTGGGGAACGATCAAAGCGTAGACTGTTAGAGACATTACTCGCATGGAGGAAAGTGCGCATGCTGAGTGTTGTATTCAATCCCGATGCAATTACTGTGTTTCATCAACAACCTGATAGTCTACACATTACAGAATGTCACCAGATGTGCATCGGAAACTACTACTGGTCTTCCAGGGAACGATCATATCGTAGATCGTTTGAGACATTACTCCCGTGGAGGAAAGTGCGCATGGTGGCTGTTGTATTCAATCCGGATGCAATTTCCGTGTTTCATCAACACTCTGATAGTCTACATTTTACAGAATGCCTCCAGATGTGCATCGGAAACTACTACTGGTCTTCCAGGGAACGATGAAATCGTAGACTGTTTGAGATATTACTCCAATGGATGAAAGTGCGCATGGTGACTGTTGTATTCAATCCCGATGCAATTTCTGTGTTTCATCAACACTCTGATAGTCCACAGATTACAGAATGCCTCCAGATTTTCATCGGAAACTACTACTGGTCTTCCAGGGAACGATCAAATCGTTGACTGTTTGAGAATTACTCCCATGGAGGAAAGTGCGCATGGTGACTGTTGTATTCAATCCCGATGAAATTTCTGTGTTTCATCAACACTCTGGTAGGCCACAGATTACAGAATGCCACCAGATGTGCATCGGAAACTACTACTGGTCTTCCAGGGAACGATCAAAGCGTAGAGTGTTCGAGACATACCTCCCGTGGAGGAAAGTGCGCATGGTGACTGTTATATTCATTCCCGAAGCAATTTCTGTGTTTCTTTAAGACTCTGATAGTCCACAGATTACAGAAGGCCACCAGATGTGCATCGGAAGCTACTACTGGTCTTACAGGGAATGATCAGAGAATAGACTGTTTGAGAATTACTCCCATGGAGGAAAGTGCGCATGGTGACTGTTGTATACAATCCCGAGGCAATTTCTGTGTTTCATCAACACTCTGATAGCCAACAGATTAGAGAATGCCACCAGATGTGCATCGGAAGCTACTAGTGGTCTTCCAGTTAACGATCAAATAGTAGACTGTTTGAGACACTACTCCCATGGAGGAAAGTGCGCATGGTGACTGTTGTATTCAATCCCGATGCAATTTCTGAGTTTCATCAACACTCTGATAGTCCCCAGATTACAGAATGCCACCAGATGTGCATCGGAAACTACTACTGGTCTTCCAGGGAACGATCAAATCGTAGACTGTTTCAGACATTACTCAATGGAGGAGAGTGCGGGTGGTGACTGTTGTATTCAATCCCGATGCAATTTCTGTGTTTCATCAACAGCATGATAGTCCACAGATTACAGAATGCCTCCAGATGTGCATCGGAAACAACTACTGGTCTTCCAGTGTAGGATCAAAGCGTAGACTGTTTGAGACATTACTCACGTGTAGGAAAGTGCGCATGGTGACTGTTGTATTCAATCCCGATGCAATTTCTGTGTTTCATCAACACTCTGATAGTCCACAGATTACAGAACGCCTCCAGATGTGCATCGGAAACTACTACTGGTCTTCCAGGGAACGATCAAAGCGTAGACTGTTTGAGACATTACTCCAATTGAGGAAAGTGCTCATGGAGACTGTTGTATTCAATCCCGATGCAATTTCTTGTGTTTCATCAACACTCTGATACTCCACAGATTACAGAATGCCTCCAGATGTTCATCGTAATCTACTACTGGTCTTCCATGGAACGATCAAAGCGTAGACAGTTTGAGACATTACTACCGTGGAGGAAAGTGCGCATGGTGACTGTTGTATTCAATCCCGATACAATTTCTGTGTTTCATCAACACTCTGATAGTCCACAGATTACAGAATGCCTCCAGATGTTCGTCGTAAATTACTACTGGTCTTCAAGACAACGATCAAACGTAGACTGTTTGAGACATTACTCCCATTGAGGTAACTGCGCATGGAGACTGTTGTATTCAACCCCGATGCAATTTCTGTGTTTCATCAACACTCTGATAGTCCACAGATTACAGAATGCCTCCAGATGTTCATCGTAGTCTACTACTGGTCTTCCATGGAACGATCAAAGCGTAGACAGTTTGAGACATTACTACCGTGGAGGAAAGTGCGCATGGTGACTGTTGTATTCAATCCCGATACAATTTCTGTGTTTCATCAACACTCTGATAGTCCACAGATTACAGAATGCCTCCAGAGGTTCATCGTAAATTACTACTGGTCTTCAAGACAACGATCAAACGTAGACTGTTTGAGACATTACTCCCATTGAGGTAACTGCGCATGGAGACTGTTGTATTCAATCCCGATGCAATTTCTGTGTTTCACCAACACTCTGGTAGTCCACAGTGTACAGAAAGCCTCCAGATGTGCATAGGAAACTACTACTGGTCTTCTGGGGAACGATCAAATCGTAGACTGTTAGAGACATTACTCCCATGGAGGAAAGTGCGCATGGTGACTGTTGTATTCAATCCTGATGCAATTACTGTGTTTCATCAACAACCTGATAGTCTACACATTACAGAATGCCACCAGATGTGCGTCGGAAACTACTACTGGTCTTCCAGGGAACGATCAAAGCGTAGACTGTTGAGACATTACTTTTATGGAGGAATGGGCGCATGGTGACTGTTGTATTCAATCCCGATGCAGTTTCTGTGTTTCATCAACACTCTTATAGTCCACAGATTACAGAATGCCTCCAGATGTGCATCGGAAACTACTACTATTCTTACAGGGAACGATCAAAGCATAGAATGTTTGAGAATTACTCCCATGGAGGAAAGTGCGCATGGTGACTTTTGTATTCAATCCCGATGAAATATCTGTGTTTCATCAACACTCTGATATGCCACAGATTACAGAATGCCTCCAGATGTTCATCGGAAACTACTACTGGTCTTCCAGGGAACGATCAAATCGTTGACTGTTTGAGACATTACTTTTATGGGGGAATGTGCGCATGGTGACTCTTGTATTCAATCCCTATGCAATTTCTGTGTCTCATCAACACTCTAATAGTCCACAGATTACAGAATGCCTCCAGTTGTGCATCGGAAACTACTACTAGTCTTACAGGGAACGATCAAAGCATAGATTGTTTGAGAATTACTCCCATGGAGGAAAGTGCGCATGGTGACTGTTATATTCATTCCCCATGCAATTTCTGTGTTTCTTTAACACTCTGATAGTCCAGTGATTACAGAAGGCCACCAGATGTGCATCGGAAGCTACTACTGGTCTTACAGGGAACGATCAGAGAATAGACTGTTTGAGAATTACTCCCATGGAGGAAAGTGCGCATGGTGACTGTTGTATTCAATCCCGATGCAATTTTTTTGTTTCATCAACACTCTGATAGACCACAGATTACAGAATGCAACCAGATGTTCATCGGAAACTACTACTGGTCTTCCAGGGAACGATCAAAGCGTAGACAGTTTTAGTCATTACTACCGTGGAGGAAAGTGCGCATGGTGACTGTTGTATTCAATCCCGATGCAATTTCTGTGTTTCATCAACACTATGATAGTCCACAGATTACAGAATGCCTCCAGATGTTCATCGTAATCTACTACTGGTCTTCCAGGGAACGATCAAAGCGTAGACAGTTTGAGACAATACTACCGTGGATGAAAGTGCGCATGGTGACTGTTGTATTCGATCCCGATGCAATTTCTGTGTTTCATCAACACTCTGATAGTCCACAGATTACAGAATGCCTCCAGATGTTCATCGTAAACTACTACTGGTCTTCAAGACAACGATCAAACGTAGACTGTTTGAGACATTACTCCCATGGAGGTAACTGCGCATGGAGACTGTTGTATTCAACCCCGATGCAATTTCTGTGTTTCACCAACACTCTGGTAGTCCACAGTGTACAGAAAGCCTCCAGATGTGCATAGGAAACTACTACTGGTCTTCTGGGGAACGATCAAAGCGTAGACTGTTAGAGACATTACTCCCATGGAGGAAAGAGCGCATGGTGACTGTTGTATTCAATCCCGATGCAATTACTGTGTTTCATCAACAACCTGATAGTCTACACAATACAGAATGCCACCAGATGTGCATCGGAAACTACTACTGGTCTTCCAGGGAACGATCAAATCGTAGATCGTTTGAGACATTACTCCCGTGGAGGAAAGTGCGCATGGTGGCTCTTGTATTCTATCCGGATGCAATTTCCGTGTTTCATCAACACTCTGATAGTCCACATATTACAGAATGCCTCCAGATGTGCATCGGAAACTACTACTGGTCTTCCAGGGAACGATGATAGCGTAGACTGTTTGAGAATTACTCCCATGGAGGAAAGTGCGCATGGTGACTGTTGTATTCAATCCCGATGCAATTTCTGTGTTTCATCAACACTCTGATAGTCCACAGATTACAGAATGCCTCCAGATGTTCATCGGAAACTACTACTGGTCTTCCAGGGAACGATCAAATCGTTGACTGTTTGAGACATTACTTTTATGGGGGAATGTGCGCATGGTGACTGTTGTATTCAATCCCTATGCAATTTCTGTGTCTCATCAACATTCTAATAGTCCACAGATTACAGAATGCCTCCAGATGTGCATCGGAAACTACTACTGGTCTTCCAGGGAACGATCAAAGCGTAGACTGTTCGAGACATAACTCCCGTGGAGGAAAGTGCGCATGGTGACTGTTATATTCATTCCCCATGCAATTTCTGTGTTTCTTTAACACTCTGGTAGTCCACAGATTACGGAAGGCCACCAGATGTGCATCGGAAGCTACTACTGGTCTTACAGGGAACGATCAGAGAATAGACTGTTTGAGAATTACTCCCATGGAGGAAAGTGCGCATGGTGACTGTTGTATTCAATACCGATGCAATTTCTGTGTTTCATCAACACTCTGATATTCCACAGATTACAGAATGCCTCCAGATGTGCATCGGAAACTACTACTGGTCTTCCAGGGAACGATCAAAGCGTAGACTGTTGAGACATTACTTTTATGGAGGAATGGGCGCATGGTGACTGTTGTATTCAATCCCGATGCAGTTTCTGTGTTTCATCAACACTCTAATAGTCCACAGATTACAGAATGCCTCCAGATGTGCATCGGAAACTACTACTATTCTTACAGTGAACGATCGAAGCATAGAATGTTTGAGAATTACTCCCATGGAGGAAAGTACGCATGGTGACTTTTGTATTCAATCCCGATGAAATATCTGTGTTTCATCAACACTCTGATAGGCCACAGATTACAGAATGCCTACAGATGTTCATCGGAAACTACTACTGGTCTTCCAGGGAACGATCAAATCGTTGACTGTTTGAGACATTACTTTTATAAGGGGAATGTGCGCATGGTGACTCTTGTATTCAATCCCTATGCAATTTCTGTGTCTCATCAACACTCTAATAGTCCACAGATTACAGAATGCCTCCAGATGTTCATCGGAAACTACTACTGGTCTTCCAGGCAACGATCAAAGTGTAGACTGTTTGAGACTTTACTCCCATGGAGGAATGTGCGAATGATGACTGTTGTATTCAATCCCGATGCAATTTCTGTGTTTCATCAACACTCTGATAGTCCACAGATTACAGAATGCCGCCACATGTTCATTGGCAACTACTACTGGTCTTCTAGGGAACGATCAGAGCGTAGACAGTTTGAGACATTACTACCGTGTATGAAACTGCGCATGGTGACTGTTGTATTCAATCCCGATGCAATTTTTGTGTTTCATCAACACTCTGATATTCCACAGATTACAGATTGCCTCCAGATGTTCATCGTAAACTACTACTGGTCTTCAAGACAACGATCAAAGCGTAGACTGTTTGAGACATTACTCCCATGGAGGTAACTGTGCATGGAGACTGTTGTATTCAACCCCGATGCAATTTCTGTGTTTCACCAACACTCTGATAGTCCACAGTGTACAGAAAGCCTCCAGATGTGCATAGGAAACTACTACTGGTCTTCCAGGGAACGATCAAAGCGTAGACTGTTCGAGACATACCTCCCATGGAGGAAAGTGCGCATGGTGAGTGTTATATTCATTCCCGATGCAATTTCTGTGTTTCTTTAACACTCTGATAGTCCACAGATTACAGAAGGCCACCAGATGTGCATCGGAAGCTACTACTGGTCTTACAGGGTACGATCAGAGAATAGACTGTTTGAGAATTACTCCCATGGAGGAAAGTGCGCATGGTGACTGTTGTATTCAATCCCGATGCAATTTCTGTGTTTCATCAACACTCTGATATTCCACAGATTACAGAATGCCTCCAGGTGTGCATCGGAAACTACTACTGGTCTTCCAGGGAACGATCAAAGCGTAGACTGTTTGAGACATTACTCCGATTTAGGAAACTGTGCATGGAGACTGTTGTATTCAATCCCGAGGCAATTTCTGTGTTCCATCAACACTCTGAGAGTCCACAGATTACAGAATGCCTCCAGATGTTCATCGGAAACTACTACTGGTCTTCCAGGCAACGATCAAAGTGTAGACTGTTTGAGACTTTACTCCCATGGAGGAATGTGCGAATGGTGACTGTTGTATTAAATCCCGATGCAATTTCTGTGTTTCATCAACACTCTGTTAGTCCACAGATTACAGAATGCCGCCAGATGTTCATTGGCAACTACTACTGGTCTTCCAGGGAACGATCAAATCGTAGACAGTTTGAGACATTACTACCGTGTATGAAAGTGCGCATGGTGTCTGTTGTATTCAATCCCGATGCAATTTCTGTGTTTCATCAACACTCTGATAGTCCACAGATTACAGAATGCCTCCAGATGTTCATTGTAAACTACTACTGGTCTTCAAGACAACGATCAAAGCGTAGACTGTTTGAGACATTACTCCCATGGAGGTAACTGTGCATGGAGACTGTTGTATTCAACCCCGATGCAATTTCTGTGTTTCACCAACACTCTGATAGTCCACAGTGTACAGAAAGCCTCCAGATGTGCATAGGAAACTACTACTGGTCTTCTGGGGAACGATCAAAGCGTAGACTGTTAGAGACATTACTCGCATGGAGGAAAGAGCGCATGGTGACTGCTGTATTCAATCCCGATGCAATTACTGTGTTTCATCAACAACCTGATAGTCTACACATTGCAGAATGTCACCAGATATGCATCGGAAACTACTACTGGTCTTCCAGGGAACGATCAAATCGTAGATCGTTTGAGACATTACTCCCGTGGAGGAAAGTGCGCATGGTGGCTGTTGTATTCAATCCGGATGCAATTTCCGTGTTTCATCAACACTCTGATAGTCCACATTTTACAGAATGCCTCCAGATGTGCATCGGAAACTACTACTGGTGTTCCAGGGAACGACGAAATCGTAGACTGTTTGAGATATTACTCCAATGGATGAAAGTGCGCATGGTGACTGTTGTATTCAATCCCGATGCAATTTCTGTGTTTCATCAACACTCTGATAGTCCACAGATTACAGAATGCCTCCAGATGTGCATCGGAAACTACTACTGGTCTTCCAGGGAACGATCAAATCGTAGACTGTTTCAGACATTACTCCCATGGAGGAGAGTGCGGGTGGTGTCTGTTGTATTCAATCCCGATGCAATTTCTGTGTTTCATCAACAGTATGATAGCCCACAGATTACAGAATGCCTCCAGATGTGCATCGGAAACAACTACTGGTCTTCCAGTGAAGGATTAAAGCGTAGACTGTTTGAGACATTACTCACGTGTAGGAAAGTGCGCATGGTGACTGTTGTATTCAATCCCGATGCAATTTCTGTGTTTCATCAACACTCTGATAGTCCACAGATTACAGAACGCCTCCAGATGTGCATCGGAAACTACTACTGGTCTTCCAGGGAACGATCAAAGCGTAGACTGTTTGAGACATTACTCCAATTGAGGAAAGTGCGCATGGTGACTGTTGTATTCAATCCCGATGCAATTTCTTGTGTTTCATCAACACTCTGATACTCCACAGATTACAGAATGCCTCCAGATGTTCATCGGAAACTATTACTGGTCTTCCAGGGAACGATCAAAGCATAGACTGTTTGAGAATTACTCCCATGGAGGAAAGTGTGCATGTTGTCTGTTGTATTCAATCCCGAGGCAATTTCTGTGTTTCATCAACACTCTGATAGTCCACAGATTACGGAAAGGCCCCAGATGTGCATCGGAAACTACTACTGGTCTTCCAGGGAACGATCAAAGCGTAGACTGTTTGAGACATTAATCCCATGGAGGAAACTGCGCATGCAGACTGTTGTATTCAATCCCGATGCAATTTCTGTGTTTCATCAACACGCTGATAGTCCACAGATTACAGAAAGCCCCCAGATGTGCATCGGAATCTACTACTGGTCTTCCAGGGAACGATCAAAGCGTAGACTGTTTGAGACAATACTCCCATGGAGGAAACTGCGCATGGTGACTGTTGTATTCATTCCCGATGCAGTTTCTGTGTTTCATCAACATTCTGATAGTCCACAGATTACAGAATGCCACCAGATGTGCATCGGAAACTACTACTGGTCTTCCAGGGAACGATCAAAGCGTAGACTGTTTGAGACATTACTCCCATGGAGGAAACTGCGCATGGTGACTGTTGTAATCATTCCCGATGCAATATCTGTGTTTCATCAACACTCTGATAGTCCACAGATTACAGAATGCCACCAGATGTGAAACGGAAACTACTACTGGTCTTCCAGGGAACGATGCAAGCGTAGACTGTTTGAGACTTTACTCCCATAGGGGAATGTGCGCATGGTGACTGTTGCATTCAATCCCGATGCAATTTCTGTGTTTCATCAACACTCTAATAGTCCACAGACTACAGAATGCCGCCAGATGTTCATCGGAAACTACTACTGGTCTTCCAGGGAGCGATCAAAGCGTAGACTGTTTGAGACATTACTACCGTGAAGGAAAGTACGCATTGTGACTGTTGTATTCAATCCCGTTGCAATTTCTGTGTTTCATCAACACTCTGATAGTCCGCAGATTACAGAATTATTCCAGATGTTAATCGTAAACTACTACTGGTCTTCCAGCTAACGATCAAAGCGTAGACTGTTAGAGACATTACTCCCATTGAGGAAAGTGCGCATGCTGACTGTTGTATTCAATCCCGATGCAATTACTGTGTTTCATCAACACCCTGATAGTCTACACATTAGAGAATGCCACCAGATGTGCATCTGAAACTACTACTGGTCTTCCAGGGAACGATCAAAGCGTAGACTGTTTGAGACATACCTCCCGTGGAGGAAAGTGAGCATGGTGACTGTTGTATTCAATCCCGATGCAATATCTGTGTTTCATCAACACTCTGATAGTCCACAGTTTACAGAATGCCTCCAGATGTGCATCGGACACTACTACTGGTCTTCAAGACAACGATCAAAGCGTAGACTGTTTGAGACATTACTCCCATGGAGGTAACTGCGCATGGAGTCTGTTTTATTCAACCCCGATGAAATTTCTGTGTTTCATCAACACTCTGATAGGCCACAGTTTACAGAATGCCACCAGATGTGCATCGGAAACTACTACTAGTCTTCCAGGGAACGATCAAAGCGTAGACTGTTCGAGACACACCACCCGTGGAGGAAAGTGCGCATGGTGACTGTTATATTCATTCCCGATGCAATTTCTGTGTTTCTTTAACACTCTGATAGTACACAGATTACAGAAGGCCACCAGATGTGCATCGGAAGCTACTACTGGTCTTACAGGGAACGATCAGAGAATAGACTGTTTGAGAATTACTCCCATGGAGGAAAGTGCGCATGGTGACTGTTGTATTCAATCCCGAGGCAATTTCTGCGTTTCATCAACACTCTGATAGTCCACAGATTAGAGAATGCCAACAGATGTGCATCGGAAACTACTACTGGTCTTCCAGGGAACGATTAAAGCGTAGACTGTTTGAGACATACCTTCCGTGGAGGAAAGTACGCATGAAGACTGTTGTATTCATTCCCGACGCAATTTCTGTGTTTCATCAACACTCTGATAGTCCACAGACTACAGAATGCCACCAGATGTGCATCGGAAACTACTACTGGTCTTCCAGGGAACGATCAAAGCGTAAACTGTTTGAGACACTACTCCCATGGAGGGAACTGCGCATGGAGACTGTTGTATTCAACCCCGATGCAATTTCTGTGTTTCATCAACACTTTGAAAGTCTACACATTACAGAATGCCACCAGATGTGCATGGGAAACTTCTACTGGTCTTCCAGGGAACGATCAAAGCGTAGATTGTTTGAGACATTTCTCCCGTGGAGGAAAGTGCGCATGGTGACTGTTGTATTCAATCCGGATGCTATTTCTGTGTTTCATCAACACTCTAATAGTCCACATTTTACAGAATGCCTCCAGATGTGCATCGGAAACTACTACTGGTCTTCCAGGGAACGATCAAAGCGTAGACTGTTTGAGACATTACTCTAATTGAGGAAAGTGCGCATGGTGACTGTTATATTCAATCCCGATGCAATTTCTTGTGTTTCATCAACATTATGATAGTCCACAGATTACAGAATGCCTCCAGATGTTTATCGGAAACTACTACTGGTCTTCCAGGGAACGATCAAATCGTAGACTGTTTGAGACATTACTTTTATGGAGGAATGTGCGCATGGTGACTGTTGTATTCAATCCCTATGCAATTTCTGTGTTTCATCAACACTCTAATAGTCCACAGATTACAGAATGCCACCAGATGTGCATCGGAAACTACTACTGGTCTTACAGGGAACGATCAAAGCATAGACTGTTTGAGAATTACTCCCGTGGAGGAAAGTGTGCATGTTGACTGTTGTATTCAATCCCAAGGCAATTTCTGTGTTTTATCAACACTCTGATAGTCCACAGTTTACGGAAATCCCCCAGATGTGCATCGGAAACTACTACTGGTCTTCCAGGGAACGATGCAAGCGTAGACTGTTTGAGACTTTACTCCCATGGAGGAACGTGCGCATGGTGACTGCTGTATTCAATCCCGATGCAATTTCTGTGTTTCATCAACACTCTGATAGTCCACAGACAACAGAATGCCGCCAGATGTTCATCGGAAACTACTACTGGTCTTCCAGGGAACGATCAAAGCGTAGACTGTTTGAGACATTACTACCGTGGAGGAAAGTGCGCATGGTGACTGTTGTATTCAATCCCGATGCAATTACTGTGTTTCATCAACACCCTGATAGTCTACACATTACAGAATGCCACCAGATGTGCATCGGAAACTACTACTGGTCTTCCAGGGATCGATGAAATCGTAGATTGTTTGAGACAGTACCCCCGTGGAGGAAAGTGCGCATGTTGACTGTTGAATTCAATCCGGATGCAATTTCTGTGTTTCATCAACACTCTGATAGTCCATAGATTACAGAATGCCTCCAGATGTTCATCGGAAACTACTACTGGTCTTCCAGGGAACGATCAAATCGTAGACTGTTTGAGACATTACTTTTATGGGGTAATGTGCGCATGGCGACTGTTGTATTCAATCCCGATGCAATTTCTGTTTTTCATCAACACTCTGATAGCCCACAGACTACAGAATACCTCCAGATGTGCACCGGAAACTACTACTGGTCTTCCAGGGAACGATCAAAGCGTAGACTATTTGAGACATTACTCCCATGGAGGAAGGTGCGCATGGTGACTGTTGTATTCAATCGCGATGCAATTTCTGTGTTTCATCAACACTCTGATAGTCCACAGGGTACAGAAAGCCTCGAGATGTGCATCGGAAACAACTACTGGTCTTCCAGGGAACGATCAAAGCATAGATTGTTTGAGAATTACGCCCATGGAGGAAAGTGCGCATGGTGACTGTTGTATTCAATCCCGATGCAATTTCTGTGTTACATCAACACTCTGATAGTCCACAGAGAACAGAAAGCCTCCAGATGTGCATCGGAAACTACTACTGGTCATCCAGGGAACGATCAAAGCGTAGACTGTTTGAGATATTACTCCCATGGCGGAAAGTGCGCATGGTGACTGTTGTATTCAATAACGATGCAATTTCTGTGTTTCATCAAAACTCAGATATTCCACAGATTACAGAATGCCTCCAGATGTGCATCGGAAACTACTACTGGTCTTCCAGGGAATGATCAAAGCGTAGACAGTTGAGACATTACTGAGTGTTGATGAAACACAGAAATTGCATCGTTATTGAATACAACAGTCACCATGCGCACTTACCGCCATGGGAGTAATATCTCAAACAGTCTACGCTTTGATAGTTCCCTGGAAGACCAGTAGTAGTTTCCGATGCACATCTGGAGGCTTTCTGTTCTCTGTGGACTATCAGAGTGTTGATGTAACACAGAAATTGCATCGGGATTGAATACAACAGTCACCATGCGCACTTTCCTCCATGGGCGTAATTCTCAAACAATCTATGCTTTGATCGTTCCCTGGAAGACCAGTAGTTGTTTCCGATGCACATCTCGAGGCTTTCTGTACCCTGTGGACTATCAGAGTGTTGATGAAACACAGAAATTGCATCGCGATTGAATACAACAGTCACCATGCGCACTTTCCTTATGGAGGCATGTGCGCAAGGTGACTGTTGTATTCAATCCCGATGCAATTTCTGTGTTTCGTCAAAACTCTTATAGTCCATAGATTACAGAATGCCTCCAGATGTTCATCGGAAACTACTACTGGTCTTCCAGGGAACGATCAAATCGTAGACTCTTTGAGACATTACTTTTATGGGGGAATGTGCGCATGGCGACTGTTGTATTCAATCCCGATGCAATTTCTGTGTTTCATCAACACTCTAATAGTCCACAGAGTACAGAAAGCCTCCAGATGTGCATCGGAAACTACTACTGGTCTTCCAGGGAACGATCAAAGCGTAGACTGTTAGAGACATTACTCCCATGGAGGAAAGTGCGCATGGTGACTGTTGTATTCAATCCCGATGCAATTTCTGTGTTTCATCAACACTCTGATAGTCCACAGAGTACAGAATGAGTCGAGATTTGCATCGGAAACTACTACTGGTCTTACAGGGAACGATCAAAGCATAGACTGTTTGAGAATTGATCCTATGGAGGAAAGTGCGCATGGTGACTCTTGTATTCAATCCCGATGCAATTTCTGTGTTACATCAACACTCTGATAGTCCACAGAGAACAGAAAGCCTCCAGATGTGCATCGGAAACTACTACTGGTCTTCCAGGGAACGATCAAAGCGTATTCTGTTGGAGACATTACTCCCATGGAGGAAAGTGCGCATGGTGACTGTTGTATTCAATCCCGATGCTATTACTGTGTTTCATCAACACCCTTATAGTCTACACATTACAGAATGCCACCAGATGTGCATCTGAAACTACTACCGGTCTTCCAGGGAACGATCAAAGCGTAGACTGTTTGAGACATTACTCCCATGGAGGAAACTGCGCATGTTGACTGTTGTAATCATTCCCGATGCAATTTCTGTGTTTCTTCAACACTCTGATAGTCCACAGATTACAGAATGCCTCCAGATGTACATCGTAAACTACTACTGGTCTTCCAGGGAACGATCAAAGCGTAGACTGTTTGAGACATTACTCCCATGGAGGAAACTACGCATGGAGACTGTTGCATTCAACCCCGATGCAATTTCTGAGTTTCATCAACACTCTGATAGTCCACAGTGTACAGAAATCCTCCAGATGTGCATAGGAAACTACTACTGGTCTTGTGGGGAACGATCAAAGCGTAGACTGTTAGAGACATTACTCCCATGGAGCAAAGTGCGCATGGTGACTGTTGTATTCAATCCCGATGCAATTACTGTGTTTCATCAACACACTGATAGTCTACACATTACAGAATGCCACCAGATGTGCATCGGAAACTACTACTGGTCTTCCAGGGAACGATCAAATCGTAGTTTGTTTAAGACGTTACTCACTTCTAGGAAAGTGCGCATGGTGACTGTTGTATTCAATCCTGACGCAATTTCTGTGTTTCATCAACACTCTGATAGTCCACAGATTACAGAACGCCTTCAGATGTGCATCGGAAACTACTACTGGTCTTCCAGGGAACGATCAAAGCGTAGACTGTATGAGACATTACTCCAATTGAGGAAAGTGGGCATTATGACTGTTGTATTTAATCTCGATGCAATTACTGTGTTTCATCAACACCCTGATAGTCTACACATTACAGAATGCCACCAGATGTGCATCGGAAACTACTACTGGTCTTCCAGGGAACGATCAAAGCGTAGACTGTTTGAGACATTACTTTTATGGAGGAATGTGCGCATGGTGACTGTTGTATTCAATCCCTATGCAATTTCTGTGTTTCATCAACACTCTAATAGTCCACAGATTACAGAATGAAACCAGATGTGCATCGGAAACTACTACTGGTCTTACAGGGAACGATCAAAGCGTAGACTGTTTGAGACATTACTCCCATGGAGGAAACTGCGCATGGAGTCTGTTGTATTCAACCCCGATGCAATTTCTGTGTTTCATCAACACTCTAATAGTCCACAGTGTACAGAAAGCCTCCAGATGTGCACAGGAAACTACTACTGGTCTTCTGGGGAACGATCAGAGTTTAGACTCTTAGAGACATTACTCCCATGGAGGAAAGTGCGAATGGTGACTGTTGTATTCATCCCGATGCAATTACTGTGTTTCATCAACACCCTGATAGTCTACACATTACAGAATGCCACCAGATGTGCATCGGAAACTACTACTGGTCTTCCTGGGAACGATCAAATCGTAGATTGTTTGAGACATTACTCCCGTGGAGGAAAGTGCGCATGGTGACTGTTGTATTCAATGCGGATGCAATTTCTGTGTTTCATCAACACTCTGATAGTCCACACTTTACAGAATGCCTCCAGATGTGCATCGAAAACACTACTGGTCTTCCAGGGAACTATGAAAGCGTAGACTGTTTGACACATTACTCCAATGGAGGAAAGTGCGTATGGTGACTGTTGTATTCAATCCCGATGCAATTTCTGTGTTTCGTCAACACTCTTATAGTCCATAGATTACAGAATGCCTCCAGATGTTCATCGGAAACTACTACTGGTCTTCCAGGGAACGATCAAATCGTAGACTGTTTGAGACATTACTTTTATGGGGGAATGTGCGCATGGCGACTGTTGTATTCAATCCCGATGCAATTTCTGTGTTTCATCAACACTCTAATAGTCCACAGATTACAGAATGCCTCCAGATGTGCATCGGAAACTACTACTTTTCTTACAGGGAACGATCAAAGCATTGAATGTTTGAGAATTACTCCCATGGAGGAAAGTGCGCATGGTGACTGTTGTATTCATTCCCGATGCAATTTCTGTGTTTCATCAACACTCTGATAGTCCACAGAGTACAGAAAGCCTCCAGATGTGCATCGGAAACTACTACTGGTCTTCCAGGGATCGATCAAAGCGTAGACTGTTAGAGACATTACCCCCATGGAGGAAAGTGCGCATGGTGTCTGTTGTATTCAATCCCGATGCAATTTCTGTGTTTCATCAACACTCTGATAGTCCGCAGAGTACAGAATGCCTCGAGATTTGCATCGGAAACTACTACTGGTCTTACAGGGAACGATCAAAGCATAGACTGTTTGAGAATTGATCCCATTGAGGAAAGTGCGCATGGTGACTCTTGTATTCAATCCCGATGCAATTTCTGTGTTACATCAACACTCTGATAGTCCACAGAGAACAGAAAGCCTCCAGATGTGCATCGGAAACTACTACTGGTCTTCCAGGGAACGATCAAAGCGTATTCTGTTTGAGACATTACTCCCATGGAGGAAAGTGCGCATGGTGACTGTTGTATTCAATCCCGATGCAATTACTGTGTTTCATCAACACCCTGATAGTCTACACATTACAGAATGCCACCACATGTGCATCTGAAACTACTACCGGTCTTCCAGGGAACGATCAAAGCGTAGACTGTTTGAGGCATTACTCCCATGGAGGAAACTGCGCATGTTGACTGTTGTAATCATTCCCGATGCAATTTGTGTGTTTCATCAACACTCTGATAGTCCACAGATATCACAATGCCACCAGATGTACATCGGGAACTACTACTGGTCTTACAGGGAACGATCAAAGCATAGACTGTTTGAGAATTACTCCCATTGAGGAAAGTGCGCATGTTGACTGTTGTATTCAATCCCGATGCAATTTCTGTGTTTCATCAACACTCTGATAGTCCACAGATTACAGAAAGCCCCAGATGTTCATCGGAAACTACTACTGTTCTTCCAGGGAACGATCAGAGCGTAGAATGTTTGAGACATTACACAAATGGAGGTAATTGCGCATGGAGACTGTTGTATTCAATCAAGATGCAATTTCTGTGTTTCATCAACACTCTGATAGTCCACAGATTAAAGAATGCCTCCAGATGTTCATCGGAAACTACTACTGGTCTTCCAGGGAACGATCCAAGCGTAGACTGTTTGAGACTTTACTCCCATGGAGGAATGTGCGCATGGTGACTGTTGTATTCAATCCCGAAGCAATTTCTGTGTTTCATCAACACTCTGATAGTCCACAGATTACAGAATGCCTTCAGATGTGCATCGGAAACTACTACTGGTCTTCCAGGGAACGATCAAAGCGTAGACTGTATGAGACATTACTCCAATTGAGGAAAGTGGGCATTATGACTGTTGTATTTAATCTCGATGCAATTACTGTGTTTCATCAACACCCTGATAGTCTACACATTACAGAATGCCACCAGATGTGCATCGGAAACTACTACTGGTCTTCCAGGGAACGATCAAATCGTAGTTTGTTTAAGACGTTACTCACTTCTAGGAAAGTGCGCATGGTGACTGTTGTATTCAATCCCGATGCAATTTCTGTGTTTCATCAACACTCTGATAGTCCACAGATTATAGAACGCCTTCAGATGTGCATCGGAAACTACTACTGGTCTTCCAGGGAACGATCAAACCGTAGACTGTATGAGACATTACTCCAATTGAGGAAAGTGGGCATTATGACTGTTGTATTTAATCTCGATGCAATTACTGTGTTTCATCAACACCCTGATAGTCTACACATTACAGAATGCCACCAGATGTGCATCGGAAACTACTACTGGTCTTCCAGGGAACGATCAAAGCGTAGACTGTTTGAGACATTACTTTTATGGAGGAATGTGCGCATGGTGACTGTTGTATTCAATCCCTATGCAATTTCTGTGTTTCATCAACACTCTAATAGTCCACAGATTACAGAATGAAACCAGATGTGCATCGGAAACTACTACTGGTCTTCCAGGGAGCGATCAAATCGTAGACTGTTTGAGACATTACTTTTATGGAGGAATGTGCGCATGGTGACTGTTGTATTCAATCCCTATGCAATTTCTGTGTTTCATCAACACTCTAATAGTCCACAGATTACAGAATGAAACCAGATGTGCATCGGAAACTACTACTGGTCTTACAGGGAACGATCAAATCGTAGACTGTTTGAGACATTACTCCCATGGAGGAAACTGCGCATGGAGTCTGTTGTATTCAACCCCGATGCAATTTCTGTGTTTCATCAACACTCTGATATTCCACAGTGTACAGAAAGCCTCCAGATGTGCACAGGAAACTACTACTGGTCTTCTGGGGAACGATCAAAGTTTAGACTCTTAGAGACATTACTCCCATGGAGGAAAGTGCGCATGGTGACTGTTGTATTCAATCCCGATGCAATTACTGTGTTTCATCAACACCCTGATAGTCTACACATTACAGAATGCCACCAGATGTGCATCGGAAACTACTACTGGTCTTCCTGGGAACGATCAAATCGTAGATTGTTTGAGACATTACTCCCGTGGAGGAAAGTGCGCATGGTGACTGTTGTATTCAATGCGGATGCAATTTCTGTGTTTCATCAACACTCTGATAGTCCACACTTTACAGAATGCCTCCAGATGTGCATCGAAAACACTACTGGTCTTCCAGGGAACTATGAAAGCGTAGACTGTTTGACACATTACTCCAATGGAGGAAAGTGCGCATGGTGACTGTTGTATTCAATCCCGATGCAATTTCTGTGTTTCGTCAACACTCTTATAGTCCATAGATTACAGAATGCCTCCAGATGTTCATCGGAAACTACTACTGGTCTTCCAGGGAACGATCAAATCGTAGACTGTTTGAGACATTACTTTTATGGGGGAATGTGCGCATGGCGACTGTTGTATTCAATCCCGATGCAATTTCTGTGTTTCATCAACACTCTAATAGTCCACAGATTACAGAATGCCTCCAGATGTGCATCGGAAACTACTACTTTTCTTACAGGGAACGATCAAAGCATTGAATGTTTGAGAATTACTCCCATGGAGGAAAGTGCGCATGGTGACTGTTGTATTCATTCCCGATGCAATTTCTGTGTTTCATCAACACTCTGATAGTCCACAGAGTACAGAAAGCCTCCAGATGTGCATCGGAAACTACTACTGGTCTTCCAGGGATCGATCAAAGCGTAGACTGTTAGAGACATTACTCCCATGGAGGAAAGTGCGCATGGTGTCTGTTGTATTCAATCCCGATGCAATTTCTGTGTTTCATCAACACTCTGATAGTCCGCAGAGTACAGAATGCCTCGAGATTTGCATCGGAAACTACTACTGGTCTTACAGGGAACGATCAAAGCATAGACTGTTTGAGAATTGATCCCATTGAGGAAAGTGCGCATGGTGACTCTTGTATTCAATCCCGATGCAATTTCTGTGTTACATCAACACTCTGATAGTCCACAGAGAACAGAAAGCCTCCAGATGTGCATCGGAAACTACTACTGGTCTTCCAGGGAACGATCAAAGCGTATTCTGTTTGAGACATTACTCCCATGGAGGAAAGTGCGCATGGTGACTGTTGTATTCAATCCCGATGCAATTACTGTGTTTCATCAACACCCTGATAGTCTACACATTACAGAATGCCACCACATGTGCATCTGAAACTACTACCGGTCTTCCAGGGAACGATCAAAGCGTAGACTGTTTGAGGCATTACTCCCATGGAGGAAACTGCGCATGTTGACTGTTGTAATCATTCCCGATGCAATTTGTGTGTTTCATCAACACTCTGATAGTCCACAGATTACACAATGCCACCAGATGTACATCGGGAACTACTACTGGTCTTACAGGGAACGATCAAAGCATAGACTGTTTGAGAATTACTCCCATTGAGGAAAGTGCGCATGTTGACTGTTGTATTCAATCCCGATGCAATTTCTGTGTTTCATCAACACTCTGATAGTCCACAGATTACAGAAAGCCCCAGATGTTCATCGGAAACTACTACTGTTCTTCCAGGGAACGATCAGAGCGTAGAATGTTTGAGACATTACTCAAATGGAGGTAATTGCGCATGGAGACTGTTGTATTCAATCAAGATGCAATTTCTGTGTTTCATCAACACTCTGATAGTCCACAGATTAAAGAATGCCTCCAGATGTTCATCGGAAACTACTACTGGTCTTCCAGGGAACGATCCAAGCGTAGACTGTTTGAGACTTTACTCCCATGGAGGAATGTGCGCATGGTGACTGTTGTATTCAATCCCGATGCAATTTCTGTGTTTCATCAACACTCTGATAGTCCACAGATTACAGAATGCCTCCAGATGTACATCGTAAACTACTACTGGTCTTCCAGGGAACGATCAAAGCGTAGACTGTTTGAGACATTACTCCCATGGAGGAAACTACGCATGGAGACTGTTGTATTCAACCCCGATGCAATTTCTGAGTTTCATCAACACTCTGATAGTCCACAGTGTACAGAAATCCTCCAGATGTGCATAGGAAACTACTACTGGTCTTCTGGGGAACGATCAAATCGTAGACTATTAGAGACATTACTCCCATGGAGCAAAGTGAGCATGGTGACTGTTGTATTGAATCCCGATGCAATTTCTGTGTTTCATCAACACTCTGATAGTCCACAGATTACAGAATGCCTTCAGATGTTCATCGGAAACTACTACTGGTCTTCCAGGGAACGATCCAAGCGTAGACTGTTTGAGACTTTACTCCCATGGAGGAATGTGCGCATGGTGACTGTTGTATTCAATCCCGATGCAATTTCTGTGTTTCATCAACACTTTGATAGTCCACAGATTACAGAATGCCGCCAGATGTTCATCGGAAACTACTACTGGTCTTCCAGGGAACGATCAAAGCGTAGACTGTTTGAGACATTACTACCGTGGAGGAAAGTGTGCATGGTGACTGTTGTATTCACTCCCGTTGCAATTACTGTGTTTCATCAACACCCTGATAGTCTACACATTACAGAATGCCACCAGATGTGCATCGGGTGTTGTATTCAATCCGGATGCAATTTCTGTGTTTCATCAACACTCTGATAGTCCACATTTTACAGAATGCCTCCAGATGTGCATCGTAAACTACTACTTGTCTTCCAGGGAATGATGAAAGCGTAGACTGTTTGAGACATTACTCCAATGGAGGAAAGTGCGCATGGTGACAGTTGTATTCAATCCCGATGCAATTTCTGTGTTTCATCAACACTCTGATAGTCCATAGATTACAGTATGCCTCCAGATCTTCATCGGAAAGTACTACTGGTCTTCCAGGGAACGATCAAATCGTAGATTGTTTGAGACATTACTCCCGTGGAGAAAAGTGCGCATACTGACTGTTGTATTCAATCCGTATGCAATTTCTGTGTTTCATCAACACTCTGATAGTCCACATTTTACAGAATGCCTCCAGATGTGCATCGGAAACTACTACTGGTCTTCCAGGGAACTATGAAAGCGTAGACTGTTTGAGACATTACTCCAATGGAGGAAAGTGCGCATGGTGACTGTTGTATTCAATCCCGATGCAATTTCTGTGTTTCGTCAACACTCTTATAGTCCATAGATTACAGAATGCCTCCAGATGTTCATCGGAAACTACTACTGGTCTTCCAGGGAACGATCAAATCGTAGACTGTTTGAGACGTTACTTTTATGGGGGAATGTGCGCATGGCGACTGTTGTATTCAATCCCGATGCAATATCTGTGTTTCATCAACACTCTGATAGTCCACATTTTACAGAATGCCTCCAGATGTGCATCGGAAACTACTACTTGTCATACAGGGAACGATCAAAGCATAGACTGTTTGAGAAATACTCCCATGGAGGAAAGTGCGCATGGTGACTGTTGTATTCAATCCCGATGCAATTTCTGTGTTTCATCAACACTCTGATAGTCCACATTTTACAGAATGACTCCAGATGTGCATCGTAAACTACTACTGGTCTTCCAGGGAATGATGAAAGCGTAGACTGTTTGAGACATTACTCCAATGGAGGAAAGTGCGCATGGTGACAGTTGTATTCAATCCCGATGCAATTTCTGTGTTTCATCAACACTCTGATAGGCCACAGAGTACAGAAAGCCTCAAGATGTGCATCGGAAACTACTTCTGGTGTTCTAGGGAACGATCAAAACGTAGAATGTTAGAGACTTTACTCCCATGGAGGAAAGTGCGCATGGTGACTGTTGTATTCAATCCCGATGCAATTTCTGTGTTTCATCAACACTCTGATAGTCCACAGACTACAGAATGCCACCAGATGTGCATCGAAACTACTACTGGTCTTCCAGGGAACGATCAAAGCGTAGACTATTTGAGACATTACTCCCATGGAGGAAAGTGCGCATGGTGACTGTTGTATTCAATCCCGATGCAATTTCTGTGTTTCATCAACACTCTGATAGTCCACAGAGTACAGAAAGCCTCCAGATGTGCATCGGAAACTACTACTGGTCTTCCACGGAACGATCAATGCGTAGACTGTCAGAGGCATTACTCCCATGGAGGAAAGTGCGCATGGTGACTGTTGTATTCAATCCCGATGCAATTTCTGTGTTTCATCAACACTCTGATAGTCCACAGAGTACAGAATGCCTCGAGATTTGCATCGGAAACTACTACTGGTCTTCCAGGGAACGATCAAAGCGTAGACTATTTGAGACATTACTCCCATGGAGGAAAGTGCGCATGGTGACTGTTGTATTCAATCCCGATGCAATTACTGTGTTTCATCAACACCCTGATAGTCTACAAATTACAGAATGCCACCAGATGTGCATCGGAAACTACTACTGGTCATCCAGCGAACGATCAAATCGTAGTTTGTTTGAGACATTACTCCCATGGAGGAAAGTGCGCATTGTGAATGTTGTATTCAATCCGGATGCAATTTCTGTGTTTCATCAACACTCTGATAGTCCACATTTTACAGAATGCCTCCAGATGTGCATCGAAAACTACTACTGGTCTTCCGGGGAACTATGAAAGCGTAGACTGTTTGAGACATTACTTTTATGGAGGAAAGTGCGCATGGTGACTGTTGTATTCAATCCCGATGCAATTTCTGTGTTTCATCAACACTCTGATAGTCCATAGATTACAGTATGCCTCCAGATGTTCATCGGAATCTAGTACTGGTCTTCCAGGGAACGATCAAATCGTAGACTGTTTGAGACATTACATTTATGGAGGAATGTGCGCATGGCCATTGTTGTATTCAATCCCGATGCAATTTCTGTGTTTCATCAACACTCTAATAGCCCACAGATTACAGAATGCCTCCAGATGTGCATCGGAAACTACTACTGGTCTTACAGGGAACGATCAAAGCATGACCGTTTGAGAATTACTCCCATGGAGGAAAGTGCGCATATTGACTGTTGTATTCAATCCCGATGCAATTTCTGTGTTTCATCAACACTCTGATAGGCCACAGATTACAGAAAGCCCCAGATGTTCATCGGAAACTACTACTGTTCTTCCAGGGAACGATCAAAGCGTAGAATGTTTGAGACATTACTCCAATGGAGGTAACTGCGCAAGGAGACTGTTGTATTCAATCCCGATGCAATTTCTGTGTTTCATCAACACTCTGATAGTCCACAGATTACAGAATGCCTCCAGATATTCATCGGAAAGTACTACTGGTCTTCCAGGGAACGATCCAAGCGTAGACTGTTTGAGACTTTATTCCCATGGAGGGATGTGCGTATGGTGACTGTTGTATTCAATCACGATGCAATTTCTGTGTTTCATCAACACTCTGATAGTCCGCAGATTACAGAATGCCTCCAGATGTACATCGTAAACTACTACTGGTCTTCCAGGGAACGATCAAAGCGTAGACTGTTTGAGACATTACTCCCATGGAGGAAACTACGCATGGAGACTGTTGTATTCAACCCCGATGCAATTTCTGAGTTTCATCATCACTCTGTTAGTCCACAGTGTACAGAAAGCCACCAGATGTGCATAGGAAACTACTACTGGTCTTCTGGGGAACGATCAAAGCGTAGACTGTTAGAGACATTACTCCCATGGAGGAAAGTGCGCATGGTGACTGTTGTATTCAATCCCGATGCAATTACTGTGTTTCATCAACACCCTGATAGTCTACACATTACAGAATGCCACCAGATGTGCATCGGAAACTACTACTGGTCTTCCAGTGAACGATCAAGTCGTAGTTTGTTTGAGACATTACTCCCTTGGAGGAAAATGCGCATGGTGAATGTTGTATTCAATCCGGATGCAATTTCTGTGTTTCATCAACAGTCTGATAGTCCACATTTTACAGAATGCCTCCAGATGTGCATCGTAAACTACTACTGGTCTTCCAGGGAACGATGAAAGCGTAGACTGTTTGAGACATTACTCCAATGGAGGAAAATGCGCATGGTGACAGTTGTATTCAATCCCGATGCAATTTCTGTGTTTCATCAATACTCTGATAGTCCATAGATTACAGTATGCCACCAGATGTTCATCGGAAACTACAACTGGTCTTCCAGGGAACGATCAAATCGTAGATTGTTTGAGACATTACTCCCGTGGAGGAAAGTGCGCATGGTGACTGTTGTATTCAATCCCGATGCAATTTCTGTGTTTCATCAACACTCTGATAGTCCACAGATTACAGAAAGCCCCAGATGTTCATCGGAAACTACTTCTGTTCTTCCAGGGAACGATCAAAGCGTAGAATGTTTGAGATATTACTCCAATGGAGGTAACTGCGCATGGAGACTGTTGTATTCAATCCCGATGCAATTTCTGTGTTTCATCAACACTCTGATAGTCCACAGATTACAGAATGCCTCCAGATGTTCATCTGAAACTACTACTGGTCTTCCAGGGAACGATCCAAGCGTAGACTGTTTGAGACTTTATTCCCATGGAGGGATGTGCATATGGTGACTGTTGTATTCAATCACGATGCAATTTCTGTGTTTCATCAACACTCTGATAGTCTGCAGATTACAGAATGCCTCCAGATGTACATCGTAAACTACTACTGGTCTTCCAGGGAACGATCAAAGCGTAGACTGTTTGAGACATTACTCCCATGGAGGAAACTACGCATGGAGACTGTTGTATTCACCCCCGATGCAATTTCTGAGTTTCATCATCACTCTGTTAGTCCACAGTGTACAGAAAGCCTCCAGATGTGCATAGGAAACTACTACTGGTCTTCTGGGGAACGATCAAGGCGTAGACTGTTAGAGACATTACTCCCATGGAGGAAAGTGCGCATGGTGACTGTTGTATTCAATCCCTATGCAATTACTGTGTTTCATCAACACCCTGATAGTCTACACATTACAGAATGCCACCAGATGTGCATCGGAAACTACTACTGGTCTTCCAGGGAACGATCAAATCGTAGTTTGTTGAGACATTACTCCCGTGGAGGAAAATGCGCATGGTGAATGTTGTATTCAATCCGGATAGAATTTCTGTGTTTCATCAACACTCTGATAGTCCACATTTTACAGAATGCATCCAGATGTGCATCGTAAACTACTACTGGTCTTCCAGGGAACTGTGAAAGCGTAGACTGTTTGGGACATTGCTTTTATGGAGGAAAGTGCGCATGGTGACTGTTGTATTCAATCCCGATGCAATTTCTGTTTTTCATCAACATTCTGATAGTCCACAGATTACAGAATGCCTCCAGATGTTCATCGTAAACTACTACTGGTCTTCCAGGGAACGATCAAAGCGTAGACTGTTTGAGACATTACTCCCATCGAGGACATTGCGCATGGAGACTCTTGTATTCAACCCCGATGCAATTTCTGTCTTTCATCAACACTCTGATAGTCCACAGTGTACAGAAAGCCTCTAGATGTGCATAGGAAACTACAACTGGTCTTCTGGGGAACGATCAAAGCGTAGACATTTAGAGACATTAATCCCATGAAGGAAAGTGCGCATGGTGACTGATGTATTCAATCCCAAGACAATTTCTGTGTCTCATCAACACTCTGATAGTCCACAGATTACAGAAAGCCCCCGATGTGCATCGGACACTACTACTGGTCTTCCAGGGAACGATCAAAGCGTAGACTGTTTGAGACTTTACTCCCATGGAGGAATGAGCGCATGGTGACTGTTGTATTCAACCCCGATGCAATTTCTGTGTTTCATCAACACTCTGATAGTCCACAGTGTACAGAAAGCCTCCAGATGTGCATAGGAAACTACTACTGGTCTTCTGGGGAACGATCAAAAAGTAGACTGTTAGAGAGATTACTCCCATGGAGGAAAGTGCGCATGGTGACTGTTGTATTCAATCCCGATGCAATTACTGTGATTCATTAACACCCTGATAGTCTACACATTACACAATGCCACCAGATGTGCATCGGAAACTACTACTGGTCTTCCAGGGAACGATCAAATCGTAGTTTTTTTGAGACATTACTCCCGTGGAGGAAAGTGCGAATGGTGACTGTTGTATTCAATCCGGATGCAATTTCTGTGTTTCATCAACACTCTGATAGTCCACATTTTACAGAATGCCTCCAGATGTGCATCGAAAACTACTACTGGTCTTCTAGGGAACTATGAAAGCGTAGACTGTTTGAGACATTACTCCAATGGAGGAAAGTGCGCATGGTGACTGTTGTATTCAATCCCGATGCAATTTCTGTGTTTCATCAACACTCTAATAGTCCACAGATTACAGAATGCCTCCAGATGTTAATCGGAAACTACTACTGGTCTTCCAGGGAACGATCAAAGCGTAGACTGTTTGAGACATTACTATCATGGAGGAAAGTGCGCATGGTGACTGTTGTATTCAATCAAGATGCAATTTCTGTGTTTCATCAACACTCTGATAGGCCACAGAGTACAGAAAGCCTCAAGATGTGCATCGGAAACTACTTCTGGTGTTCTAGGGAACGATCAAAACGTAGAATGTTGGAGACTTTACTCCCATGGAGGAAAGTGCGCATGGTGACTGTTGTATTCAATCCCGATGCAATTTCTGTGTTTCATCAACACTCTGATAGTCCACAGACTACAGAATACCACCAGATGTGCATCGAAACTACTACTGGTCTTCCAGGGAACGAACAAAGCGTAGACTATTTGAGACATTACTCCCATGGAGGAAAGTGCGCATGGTGACTGTTGTATTCAATCCCGATGCAATTTCTGTGTTTCATCAACACTCTGATAGTCCACAGAGTACAGAAAGCCTCCAGATGTGCATCGGAAACTACTACTGGTCTTCCACGGAACGATCAAAGCGTAGACTGTTAGAGGCATTACTCCCATGGAGGAAAGTGCGAATGGTGACTGTTGTATTCAATCCCGATGCAATTTCTGTGTTTCATCAACACTCTGATAGTCCACAGAGTACAGAATGCCTCGAGATTTGCATCGGAAACTACTACTGGTCTTACAGGGAACGATCAAAGCATAGACTGTTTGAGAATTTATCCCATGGAGGAAAGTGCGCATGGTGACTGTTGTATTCAATCCCGATGCAATTTCTGTGTTTCATCAACACTCTGATAGTCCACAGATTACAGAATGCCTCCAGATGTGCATCGGAAACTACTACTGGTCTGACAGGGAACGATCAAAGCATGACTGTTTGGGAATTACTCCCATGGAGGAAAGTGCGCATGTTGACTGTTGTATTCAATCCCGATGCAATTTCTGTGTTTCATCAACACTCTGATAGTCCACAGATTACAGAATGCCTCCAGATGTTCATCGGAAACTACTACTGGTCTTCCAGGGAACGATCCAAGCGTAGACTGTTTGAGACTTTATTCCCATGGAGGGATGTGCGTATGGTGACTGTTGTATTCAATCACGATGCAATTTCTGTGTTTCATCAACACTCTGATAGTCCGCAGATTACAGAATGCCTCCAGATGTACATCGTAAACTACTACTGGTCTTCCAGGGAACGATCAAAGCGTAGACTGTTTGAGACATTACTCCCATGGAGGAAACTACGCATAGAGACTGTTGTATTCAACCCCGATGCAATTTCTGAGTTTCATCATCACTCTGTTAGTCCACAGTGTACAGAAAGCCACCAGATGTGCATAGGAAACTACTACTGGTCTTCTGGGGAACGATCAAAGCGTAGACTGTTAGAGACATTACTCCCATGGGGGAAAGTGCGCATGGTGACTGTTGTATTCAATCCCGATGCAATTACTGTGTTTCATCAACACCCTGATAGTCAACACATTACAGAATGCCACCAGATGTGCATCGGAAACTACTACTGGTCTTCCAGCGAACGATCAAATCGTAGTTTGTTTGAGACATTACTCCCGTGGAGGAAAATGCGCATGGTGAATGTTGTATTCAATCCGGATGCAATTTCTGTGTTTCATCAAAACTCTGATAGTCCACATTTTACAGAATGCCTCCAGATGTGCATCGTAAACTACTACTGGTCTTCCAGGGAACGATGAAAGCGTAGACTGTTTGAGACATTACTCCAATGGAGGAAAATGCGCATGGTGACAGTTGTATTCAATCCCGATGCAATTTCTGTGTTTCATCAATACTCTGATAGTGCATAGATTACAGTATGCCACCAGATGTTCATCGGAAACTACTACTGGTCTTCCAGGGAACGATCAAATCGTAGATTGTTTGAGACATTACTCCCGTGGAGGAAAGTGCGCATGGTGACTGTTGTATTCAATCCCGATGCAATTTCTGTGTTTCATCAACACTCTGATAGTCCACAGATTACAGAAAGCCCCAGATGTTCATCGGAAACTACTTCTGTTCTTCCAGGGAACGATCAAAGCGTAGAATGTTTGAGACATTACTCCAATGGAGGTAACTGCGCATGGAGACTGTTGTATTCAATCCCGATGCAATTTCTGTGATTCGTCAACACTCTGATAGTCCACAGATTACAGAATGCCTCCAGATGTTCATCGGAAACTACTACTTTCTTCCAGGGAACGATCCAAGCGTAGACTTTTTGAGACTTTATTCCCATGGAGGGATGTGCGTATGGTGACTGTTGTATTCAATCACGATGCAATTTCTGTGTTTCATCAACACTCTGATAGTCCGCAGATTACAGAATGCCTCCAGATGTACATCGTAAACTACTACTGGTCTTCCAGGGAACGATCAAAGCGTAGACTGTTTGAGACATTACTCCCATGGAGGAAACTACGCATGGAGACTGTTGTATTCAACCCCGATGCAATTTCTGAGTTTCATCATCACTCTGTTAGTCCACAGTGTACAGAAAGCCTCCAGATGTGCATAGGAAACTACTACTGGTCTTCTGGGGAACGATCAAAGCGTAGACTGTTAGAGACATTACTCCCATGGAGGAAAGTGCGCATGGTGACTGTTGTATTCAATCCCGATGCAATTACTGTGTTTCATCAACACCCTGATAGTCTACACATTACAGAATGCCACCAGATGTGCATCGGAAACTACTACTGGTCTTCCAGGGAACGATCAAATCGTAGTTTGTTTGAGACATTACTCCCGTGGAGGAAAATGCGCATGGTGAATTTTGTATTCAATCCGGATGCAATTTCTGTGTTTCATCAACACTCTGATAGTCCACATTTTACAGAATGCATCCAGATGTGCATCGTAAACTACTACTGGTCTTCCAGGGAACTGTGAAAGAGTAGACTGTTTGGGACATTGCTTTTATGGAGGAAAGTGCGCATGGTGACTGTTGTATTCAATCCCGATGCAATTTCTGTTTTTCATCAACATTCTGATAGTCCACAGATTACAGAATGCCTCCAGATGTTCATCGTAAACTACTACTGGTCTTCCAGGGAACGATCAAAGCGTAGACTGTTTGAGACATTACTCCCATCGAGGACATTGCGCATGGAGACTCTCGTATTTAACCCCGATGCAATTTCTGTCTTTCATCAACACTCTGATAGTCCACAGTGTACAGAAAGCCTCTAGATGTGCATAGGAAACTACAACTGGTCTTCTGGGGAACGATCAAAGCGTAGACATTTAGAGACATTAATCCCATGAAGGAAAGTGCGCATGGTGACTGATGTATTCAATCCCGAGACAATTTCTGTGTCTCATCAACACTCTGATAGTCCACAGATTACAGAAAGCCCCCGATGTGCATCGGACACTACTACTGGTCTTCCAGGGAACGATCAAAGCGTAGACTGTTTGAGACTTTACTCCCATGGAGGAATGAGCGCATGGTGACTGTTGTATTCAATCCCGATGCAATTTCTGTGTTTCATCAACACTCTGATAGTCCACAGATTACAGAATGCCGCCAGATGTTCATCGGAAACTACTACTGGTCTTCCAGGGAACGATCAAAGCGTAGACTGTTTGATACTTTACTACCGTTGAGGAAAGTGCGCATGGTGACTGTTGTATTCAATCCCGTTGCAATTTCTTTGTTTCATCAACACTCTGATAGTCCACAGATTACAGAATGCCTCCAGATGTACATCGTAAACTACTACTGGTCTTCCAGGGAACGATCAAAGCATAGACTGTTTGAGACATTACTCCCATGGAGGAAACTGCGCATGGAGACTGTTGTATTCAACCCCGATGCAATTTCTGTGTTTCATCAACACTCTGATAGTCCACAGTGTACAGAAAGCCTCCAGATGTGCATAGGAAACTACTACTGGTCTTCTGGGGAACGATCAAAAAGTAGACTGTTAGAGATATTACTCCCATGGAGGAAAGTGCGCATGGTGACTGTTGTATTCAATCCCGATGCAATTACTGCGATTCATTAACACCCTGATAGTCTACACATTACACAATGCCACCAGATGTGCATCGGAAACTACTACTGGTCTTCCAGGGAACGATCAAATCGTAGTTTGTTTGAGACATTACTCCCGTGGAGGAAAATGCGAATGGTGACTGTTGTATTCAATCCGGATGCAATTTCTGTGTATCATCAACACTCTGATAGTCCACATTTTACAGAATGCCTCCAGATGTGCATCGAAAACTACTACTGGTCTTCCAGGGAACTATGAAAGCGTAGACTGTTTGAGACATTACTCCAATGGAGGAAAGTGCGCATGGTGACTGTTGTATTCAATCCCGATGCAATTTCTGTGTTTCATCAACACTCTAATAGTCCACAGATTACAGAATGCCTCCAGATGTGCATCGGAAACTACTACTGGTCTTACAGGGAACGATCAAAGCATAGACTGTTTGAGAATTACTCCCATGGAGGAAAGTGCGCATGGTGACTGTTGTATTCAATCCCGATGCAATTTCTGTGTTTCATCAACACTCTGATAGGCCACAGATTACAGAATGTCGCCAGATGTGCATCGGAAACTACTACTGGTCTTCCAGGGAACGATCAAATCGTGTACTGTTCAAGACATACCTCCCGTGGAGGAAAGTGCGCATGGTGACTGTTGTATTCAATCCCGATGCAATTTCTGTGTTTCATCAACACTCTGATACTCCACAGTATACAGAATGCCTCCAGATGTTAATCGGAAACTACTACTGGTCTTCCAGGGAACGATCAAAGCGTAGACTGTTTGAGACATTACTATCATGGAGGAAAGTGCGCATGGTGACTGTTGTATTCAATCCCGATGCAATTTCTGTGTTTCATCGGCACTCTAATAGTAAACAGATTACAGAATTTCTCCAGATGTGCATCGCAATCTACTACTGGTCTTCCAGGGAACGATCAAAGCGTTGACTTTTTGGAACATTACTCCCATGGAGGAATATGCGAATGGTGACTGTTGTATTCAATCCCGATGCAATTACTGTGTTTCATCAACACCCTGATAGTCTACACATTACAGAATGCCACCCAATGAGCATCGGAAATTACTACTGGTCTTCCAGGGAACGATCAAAGCGTAGATTGTTTGAGACATTACTCCCATGGAAGAAAGTGCGCATGGTCACTGTTGTATTCAATCCGAATTAAATTTCTGTGTTTCATCAACACTCTGATAGTCCACAGATTGCAGAATGCCTCCAAATGTTCATCGGAAACTACTACTTGTCTTCCACGGAACGATCAAAGCGTAGACTGTTTGAGACATTACTCCCATGGAGGAAACTGCGCATGGTGACTGTTGTATTCATTCCCGATGCCATTTCTGTGTTTCATCAACACTCTGATAGTCCACAGATTACAGAATGCCACCAGATGTGCATCGGAAATTACTACTGGTCTTACAGGGAACGATCAAAGCATAGACTGTTTGAGAATTACTCCCATGGAGGAAACTGCGCATGGAGACTGTTGTATTCAATCCCGATGCAATTTATGTGTTTCATCAACACTCTGATAGTCCACAGATTACAGAATGCCCCCAGATGTTCATCGGAAACTACTACTGGTCTTCCAGGCAACGATCAAAGTGTAGACTGTTTGGGACTTTACTCCCATGGATTAATGCGCGCATGGTGACTGTTGTATTCAATCCCGATGCAATTTCTGTGTTTCATCAACACTCTGATAGTCCACAGATTACGGAATGCCGCCATATGTTCATCGGAAACTACTACTGGTCTTCCAGGGAACGATCAAAGCGTAGACTGTTTGAGACATTACTTTTATGGAGGAAAGTGCGCATGGTGACTGTTGTATTCAATCCCGACGCAATTTCTGTGTTTCATCAACACTCTGATAGTCCACAGTGTACAGAAAGCCTCCAGATGTGCATAGGAAACTACTACTGGTCATCTGGGGAACAATCAAAGCGTAGACTGTTAGAGACATTACTCCCATGGAGGAAAGTGCGCATGGTGACTGTTGTATTCAATCCCGATGCAATTACTATGTTTCATCAACACCCTGATAGTCTACACATTACAGAATGCCACCAGATGTGCATCGGAAACTACTACTGTTCTTCCAGGGAACGATGAAAGCGTAGACTGTTTGAGACATTACTCCAATGGAGGAAAGTGCGCATGGTGACTGTTGTATTCAATCCCGATGCAATATCTGTGTTTCATCAACACTCTGATAGTCCACAGATTACAGAATGCCTCGAGATGTTCATCGGAAACTACTACTGGTCTTCCTGGGAACGATCAAATCGTATACTGTTTGAGACATTACTTTTATGGGGGAATTCTCGCATGGTGACTGTTGTATTCAATCCCGATGCAATTGCTGTGTTTCATCAACACTCTAATAGTCCACAGATTACAGAATGCCTCCAGATGTGCGTCGGAAACTACTACTGGTCTTACAGGGAACGATCAAAGCGTAGACTGTTCGAGACATACCTACCGTGGAGGAAAGGGCGCATGGTGAGTGTTGTATTCATTCCCGATGCAATTTCTGTGTTTCGTTAACACTCTGATAGTCCACAGATTTCAGAAGGCCACCAGATGTGCATCGGAAGCTACTACTGTTCTTACAGCGAACGATCAAAGAATAGACTGTTTGAGAATAACTCCCATAGAGGAAGGTGCGCATGGTGACTGTTGTATTCAATCCCGAGGTAATTTCTGTGTTTCATCAACACTCTGATAGTCCACAGATTACAGAATGCCACCAGATGTGCATCGGAAACTACTACTGGTCCTCCAGTGAAGGATCAAAGCGTAGACTGTTTGAGACATTACTCCCATGTAGGAAAGTGAGCATGGTGACTGTTGTATTCAATCCCGATGCAGTTTCTGAATTTCATGAACACTCTGATTGTCCCCAAATTACAGAATGCCACCAGATGTGCATCGGAAACTACTACTGGTCTTCCAGGGAACGATGAAATCGTAGACTGTTTCAGACATTACTCCCATGGAGGAGAGTGCGGATGGTGACTGTTGTATTCAATCCCGATGCAATTTCTGTGTTTCATCAACACTCTGATAGTCCACAGATTACAGAATGCCTCCAGATGTGCATCGGAAACTACTACTTGTCTTACAGGGAACGATCAAATCATAGACTGTTTGAGACATTACTCCCATGTAGGAAAGTGAGCATGGTGACTGTTGTATTCAATCCAGATGCAATTTCTGTGTTTCATCAACACTCTGATAGTCCACAGATTACAGAATGCCGCCAGATGTTCATCGGAAACTACTACTGGTCTTCCAGGGAACGATCAAAGCGTAGACTGTTTGAGACTTTACTACCGTTGAGGAAAGTGCGCATGGTGACTGTTGTATTCAATCCCGTTGCAATTTCTTTGTTTCATCAACACTCTGATAGTCCACAGATTACAGCATGCCTCCAGATGTACATCGTAAACTACTACTGGTCTTCCAGGGAACGATCAAAGCATAGACTGTTTGAGACATTACTCCCATGGAGGAAACTGCGCATGGAGACTGTTGTATTCAACCCCGATGCAATTTCTGTGTTTCATCAACACTCTGATAGTCCACAGTGTACAGAAAGCCTCCAGATGTGCATAGGAAACTACTACTGGTCTTCTGGGGAACGATCAAAAAGTAGACTGTTAGAGAGATTACTCCCATGGAGGAAAGTGCGCATGGTGACTGTTGTATTCAATCCCGATGCAATTACTGCGATTCATTAACACCCTGATAGTCTACACATTACACAATGCCACCAGATGTGCATCGGAAACTACTACTGGTCTTCCAGGGAACGATCAAATCGTAGTTTGTTTGAGACATAACTCCCGTGGAGGAAAGTGCGAATGGTGACTGTTGTATTCAATCCGGATGCAATTTCTGTGTATCATCAACACTCTGATAGTCCACATTTTACAGAATGCCTCCAGATGTGCATCGAAAACTACTACTGGTCTTCCAGGGAACTATGAAAGCGTAGACTGTTTGAGACATTACTCCAATGGAGGAAAGTGCGCATGGTGACTGTTGTATTCAATCCCGATGCAATTTCTGTCTTTCATCAACACTCTAATAGTCCACAGATTACAGAATGCCTCCAGATGTGCATCGGAAACTACTACTGGTCTTACAGGGAACGATCAAAGCATAGACTGTTTGAGAATTACTCCCATGGAGGAAAGTGCGCATGGTGACTGTTGTATTCAATCCCGATGCAATTTCTGTGTTTCATCAACACTCTGATAGGCCACAGATTACAGAATGCCGCCAGATGTGCATCGGAAACTACTACTGGTCTTCCAGGGAACGATCAAATCGTAGACTGTTCAAGACATACCTCCCGTGGAGGAAAGTGCGCATGGTGACTGTTGTATTCAATCCCGATGCAATTTCTGTGTTTCATCAACACTCTGATACTCCACAGTATACAGAATGCCTCCAGATGTTAATCGGAAACTACTACTGGTCTTCCAGGGAACGATCAAAGCGTAGACTGTTTGAGACATTAGTATCATGGAGGAAAGTGCGCATGGTGACTGTTGTATTCAATCCCGATGCAATTTCTGTGTTTCATCGGCACTCTAATAGTAAACAGATTACAGAATTTCTCCAGATGTGCATCGCAATCTACTACTGGTCTTCCAGGGAACGATCAAAGCGTTGACTTTTTGGAACATTACTCCCATGGAGGAATATGCGAATGGTGACTGTTGTATTCAATCCCGATGCAATTACTGTGTTTCATCAACACCCTGATAGTCTACACATTACAGAATGCCACCCAATGAGCATCGGAAACTACTACTGGTCTTCCAGGGAACGATCAAAGCGTAGATTGTTTGAGACATTACTCCCATGGAAGAAAGTGCGCATGGTCACTGTTGTATTCAATCCGAATTAAATTTCTGTATTTCATCAACACTCTGATAGTCCACAGATTGCAGAATGCCTCCAGATGTTCATCGGAAACTACTACTTGTCTTCCAGGGAACGATCAAAGCGTAGACTGTTTGAGACATTACTCCCATGGAGGAAACTGCGCATGGTGACTGTTGTATTCATTCCCGATGCAATTTCTGTGTTTCATCAACACTCTGATAGTCCACAGATTACAGAATGCCACCAGATGTGCATCGGAAATTACTACTGGTCTTCCTGGGAACGATCAAATCGTATACTGTTTGAGACATTACTTTTATGGGGGAATTCTCGCATGGTGACTGTTGTATTCAATCCCGATGCAATTGCTGTGTTTCATCAACACTCTAATAGTCCACAGATTACAGAATGCCTCCAGATGTGCGTCGGAAACTACTACTGGTCTTACAGGGAACGATCAAAGCGTAGACTGTTCGAGACATACCTACCGTGGAGGAAAGGGCGCATGGTGAGTGTTGTATTCATTCCCGATGCAATTTCTGTGTTTCGTTAACACTCTGATAGTCCACAGATTTCAGAAGGCCACCAGATGTGCATCGGAAGCTACTACTGTTCTTACAGCGAACGATCAAAGAATAGACTGTTTGAGAATAACTCCCATAGAGGAAGGTGCGCATGGTGACTGTTGTATTCAATCCCGAGGTAATTTCTGTGTTTCATCAACACTCTGATAGTCCACAGATTACAGAATGCCACCAGATGTGCATCGGAAACTACTACTGGTCCTCCAGTGAAGGATCAAAGCGTAGACTGTTTGAGACATTACTCCCATGTAGGAAAGTGAGCATGGTGACTGTTGTATTCAATCCCGATGCAGTTTCTGAATTTCATGAACACTCTGATTGTCCCCAAATTACAGAATGCCACCAGATGTGCATCGGAAACTACTACTGGTCTTCCAGGGAACGATGAAATCGTAGACTGTTTCAGACATTACTCCCATGGAGGAGAGTGCGGATGGTGACTGTTGTATTCAATCCCGATGCAATTTCTGTGTTTCATCAACACTCTGATAGTCCACAGATTACAGAATGCCTCCAGATGTGCATCGGAAACTACTACTTGTCTTACAGGGAACGATCAAATCATAGACTGTTTGAGACATTACTCCCATGTAGGAAAGTGAGCATGGTGACTGTTGTATTCAATCCAGATGCAATTTCTGTGTTTCATCAACACTCTGATAGTCCACAGATTACAGAATGCCGCCAGATGTTCATCGGAAACTACTACTGGTCTTCCAGGGAACGATCAAAGCGTAGACTGTTTGAGACTTTACTACCGTTGAGGAAAGTGCGCATGGTGACTGTTGTATTCAATCCCGTTGCAATTTCTTTGTTTCATCAACACTCTGATAGTCCACAGATTACAGCATGCCTCCAGATGTACATCGTAAACTACTACTGGTCTTCCAGGGAACGATCAAAGCATAGACTGTTTGAGACATTACTCCCATGGAGGAAACTGCGCATGGAGACTGTTGTATTCAACCCCGATGCAATTTCTGTGTTTCATCAACACTCTGATAGTCCACAGTGTACAGAAAGCCTCCAGATGTGCATAGGAAACTACTACTGGTCTTCTGGGGAACGATCAAAAAGTAGACTGTTAGAGAGATTACTCCCATGGAGGAAAGTGCGCATGGTGACTGTTGTATTCAATCCCGATGCAATTACTGCGATTCATTAACACCCTGATAGTCTACACATTACACAATGCCACCAGATGTGCATCGGAAACTACTACTGGTCTTCCAGGGAACGATCAAATCGTAGTTTGTTTGAGACATAACTCCCGTGGAGGAAAGTGCGAATGGTGACTGTTGTATTCAATCCGGATGCAATTTCTGTGTATCATCAACACTCTGATAGTCCACATTTTACAGAATGCCTCCAGATGTGCATCGAAAACTACTACTGGTCTTCCAGGGAACTATGAAAGCGTAGACTGTTTGAGACATTACTCCAATGGAGGAAAGTGCGCATGGTGACTGTTGTATTCAATCCCGATGCAATTTCTGTCTTTCATCAACACTCTAATAGTCCACAGATTACAGAATGCCTCCAGATGTGCATCGGAAACTACTACTGGTCTTACAGGGAACGATCAAAGCATAGACTGTTTGAGAATTACTCCCATGGAGGAAAGTGCGCATGGTGACTGTTGTATTCAATCCCGATGCAATTTCTGTGTTTCATCAACACTCTGATAGGCCACAGATTACAGAATGCCGCCAGATGTGCATCGGAAACTACTACTGGTCTTCCAGGGAACGATCAAATCGTAGACTGTTCAAGACATACCTCCCGTGGAGGAAAGTGCGCATGGTGACTGTTGTATTCAATCCCGATGCAATTTCTGTGTTTCATCAACACTCTGATACTCCACAGTATACAGAATGCCTCCAGATGTTAATCGGAAACTACTACTGGTCTTCCAGGGAACGATCAAAGCGTAGACTGTTTGAGACATTAGTATCATGGAGGAAAGTGCGCATGGTGACTGTTGTATTCAATCCCGATGCAATTTCTGTGTTTCATCGGCACTCTAATAGTAAACAGATTACAGAATTTCTCCAGATGTGCATCGCAATCTACTACTGGTCTTCCAGGGAACGATCAAAGCGTTGACTTTTTGGAACATTACTCCCATGGAGGAATATGCGAATGGTGACTGTTGTATTCAATCCCGATGCAATTACTGTGTTTCATCAACACCCTGATAGTCTACACATTACAGAATGCCACCCAATGAGCATCGGAAACTACTACTGGTCTTCCAGGGAACGATCAAAGCGTAGATTGTTTGAGACATTACTCCCATGGAAGAAAGTGCGCATGGTCACTGTTGTATTCAATCCGAATTAAATTTCTGTATTTCATCAACACTCTGATAGTCCACAGATTGCAGAATGCCTCCAGATGTTCATCGGAAACTACTACTTGTCTTCCAGGGAACGATCAAAGCGTAGACTGTTTGAGACATTACTCCCATGGAGGAAACTGCGCATGGTGACTGTTGTATTCATTCCCGATGCAATTTCTGTGTTTCATCAACACTCTGATAGTCCACAGATTACAGAATGCCACCAGATGTGCATCGGAAATTACTACTGGTCTTACAGGGAACGATCAAAGCATAGACTGTTTGAGAATTACTCCCATGGAGGAAACTGCGCATGGAGACTGTTGTATTCAATCCCGATGCAATTTATGTGTTTCATCAACACTCTGATAGTCCACAGATTTCAGAAGGCCACCAGATGTGCATCGGAAGCTACTACTGTTCTTACAGCGAACGATCAAAGAATAGACTGTTTGAGAATAACTCCCATAGAGGAAGGTGCGCATGGTGACTGTTGTATTCAATCCCGAGGTAATTTCTGTGTTTCATCAACACTCTGATAGTCCACAGATTACAGAATGCCACCAGATGTGCATCGGAAACTACTACTGGTCCTCCAGTGAAGGATCAAAGCGTAGACTGTTTGAGACATTACTCCCATGTAGGAAAGTGAGCATGGTGACTGTTGTGTTCAATCCCGATGCAGTTTCTGAATTTCATGAACACTCTGATTGTCCCCAAATTACAGAATGCCATCAGATGTGCATCGGAAACTACTACTGGTCTTCCAGGGAACGATGAAATCGTAGACTGTTTCAGACATTACTCCCATGGAGGAGAGTGCGGATGGTGACTGTTGTATTCAATCCCGATGCAATTTCTGTGTTTCATCAACACTCTGATAGTCCACAGATTACAGAATGCCTCCAGATGTGCATCGGAAACTACTACTTGTCTTACAGGGAACGATCAAATCATAGACTGTTTGAGACATTACTCCCATGTAGGAAAGTGAGCATGGTGACTGTTGTATTCAATCCAGAAGCAATTTCTGTGTTTCATCAACACTCTGATACTCCACAGCTTACAGAATGCCTCCAGATGTGCATTGGAAACTACTACTGGTCTACTGGGGAACGATCAAAGCGTAGACTGTTAGAGACATTACTACCATTGAGGAAAGTGCGCATGGTGACTGTTGTATTCAATCCCGATGCAATTACTGTGTTTCATTAACACCCTGATAGTCTACACATTACAGAATGCCACCAGATGTGCATCTGAAACTACTACTGGTCTTCCAGGAAACGTTCAAAGCGTAGATTGTTTGAGACATTACTCCCATGGAAGAAAGTGCGCATGGTGACTGTTATATTCAATCCGGATGCTATTTCTGTGTTTCATCAACACTCTGAGAGTCCACATATTACAGAATGCCTCCAGATGTGCATCGGAAACTACTACTGGTCTTCCAGGGAACTATGAAAGCGTAGACTGTTTGAGACATTACTCCAATGGAGGAAACTGCGCATGTTGACTGTTGTATTCAATCCCGATGCAATTTCTGTGTTTCATCAACACTCTTATAGTCCATAGATTACAGAATGCCTCCAGATGTTCATCGGAAACAACTACTGGTCTTCCAGGGAACGATGAAATCGTAGACTGTTTGAGACATTTCTTTTATGGGGGAATGTGCGCATTGCGACTGTTGTATTCAATCCCGATGCAATTTCTGTGTTTCATCAACACTCTAATAGTCCACAGATTACAGAATGCCTCCAGATGTGCATCGGAAACTACTACTTTCTTACAGGGAACGATCAAATCATAGACTGTTTGAGAATTACTCCCATGGAGGAAAGTGCGCATGGTGACTGTTGTATTCAATCCCGATGCAATTTCTGTGTTTCATCAACACTCCGATAGGCTACAGAGTACAGAAAGCCTCCAGATGTGCATCGGAAACTACTACTGGTCTTCTAGGGAACGATCAAAGCGTAGACTGTTAGAGACTTTACTCCCATGGAGGAAAGTGCGCATGGTGACTGTTGTATTCAATCCCGATGCAATTTCTGTGTTTCATCAACACTCTGATAGTAAAGAGATTACAGAATGCCTCCAGATGTGTATCGGAAACTACTACTGGTCTTCCAGTTAACGATCAAAGCGTAGACTATTTGAGACATTACTCCCATGGAGGAAAGTGCGCATGGTGACTGTTGTATTCAATCCCGATGCAATTTCTGTGTTTCATCAACACTCTGATAGTCCACAGAGTACAGAAAGCCTCCAGATATGCATCGGAAGCTACTACTGGTCTTCCAGGGAACGATCAAAGCGTAGACTGTTAGAGACATTACACCCATGGAGGAAAGTGCGCATATATTTCAGGCGTATTATAGTATTTGACAGTTGTAGCATCGCGCTTTAGTGTTTACTTCGTAGATTCTTATTTAAATTGCGTGTGAGTTTCGTATAGGAGGTGCAATTTCGAGTTTTAGTTACTGTAATCGTAAATTCAGCAGATTGTAGCGCAGTCGTTAGGCATTTGTACAGGTTAGTTGATACATTCTTTGTGTGTTCCGCTTGCGTTATCTAGGCATGGACTCGTGCTTCAGTAACTGTTGTTAAACATCATTTAGAATGGACAGCGACTGCGATTTCTGTGTTCGGATGAGGGCTGACTTGGCATCCCTTTGCTCACAGCTGCAATCGGCGCTGACTTCGGTCGCGCAGCTTGAGGCTGTTGCCAATGGGCACCACTGTGGGGAGCCGGACTCGGGTATCACGGGGATGTCGACCTCATCCCGTCTGTTCCCAGATCGGGTATGCCGCTGTGGTTGCCCCGGTTGCTGCCCGCAGTGGGGCTGAGCCCTCGCCTGTGGTTGATTGGGAGGTCGTTCCAAGGCGTGGCAGGCAGCGAAAGGCGTCCCCGGAGGCTGATCAGAAAGCCTCCCCGGTGCGTCTGACAAACCGGTTTCAGGCACTGTCTCTGGCTGAGCCAGATGCAGCCGCCTGCCCTGTTTCAGAGGATCATTCTCAGCCTTCAAGGTCCGGGCAATCGCAGAGGGTGGGCTTACTGGTAGTTGGGAGCTCCAATGTTAGGCGCGTAATGGGGCCCCTTAGGGATATGGCGGCTAAGGAGGGGAAGAAATCCAGTGTGCACTCCGTGTGCATTCCGGGAGGAGTCATTCCTGATGTGGAAAGGGTCCTTCCGGATGCCATGAAGAGCACAGGGTGCCGCCAGCTGCAGGTGGTGGCACATGTCGGCACTAATGACGTGTGTCGCTTTGGATCTGAGGAAATTCTCTCTGGATTCCAGCGGCTATCTGTTTTGGTGAAGGCTGCCGGTCTTGCTTACGAGATGAAGGCAGAGCAGACCATCTGCAGCATCGTTGACAGAACCGATTGCGGACCTTTGGTGCAGAGCCGGGTGGAGGGTCTGAATCAGAGGCTCAGACGGTTTTGCGACCGTATTGGCTGCAGATTCCTTGACTTGCGCCATAGGGTGGTGGGGTTTCGGGTTCCGCTGAATAGGTCAGGAGTTCACTACACTCAGCTGGCGGCTACACGGGTAGCGGAGGCTGTGTGGCATGGACTGGGCAGTTTCTTAGGTTAGAAGGCCTCGGGAAAGTGCGGGATGGGCTGCAATGTCAAAGGGTGCTTGGCAATTACAGGACGTGCTTGGATCAAGGAACAGTCGGAATTATAGTTGTAAACTGTTGTAGTTGCGCTGGAAAAGTCCCTGAGCTTCAAGCGCTAATAGAAAGCACAGAAGCTGATATCGTTATAGGTACAGAAAGCTGGCTAAAGCCTGAAATAAGTTCTGTAGAAATTTTTACGAAGTCTCAGACGGTGTTCAGGAAAGATAGATTAGGCAGAATTGGTGGTGGAGTGTTGGTGTCTGTCAGTAGTTGTTTATCTTGTAGTGAAGTCGAAGTAGATACTCCGTGCGAATTGGTGTGGGTGGAGGTTATACTTAACAGCCGAATTAAGTTAATAATTGGCTCCTTCTACCGACCCCCAGACTCCGATGATACAGTTGCGGAACAGTTCAGAGAAAGTTTGAGTCTCGTAACAAATAAATACCCCACTCATACGGTTATAGTTGGTGGGGACTTCAACCTACCCTCGGTATGTTGGCAAAAATACTTGTTCAAAACCGGTGGTAGGCAGAAAACGTCTTCCGAGATTGTCCTAAATGCATTCTCCGAAAATTATTTCGAGCAGTTAGTCCACGAACCCACGAGAATTGGAAATGGTTGCGAAAACACACTTGACCTCTTGGCCACAAACAATCCAGAGCTGATAGAGAGCATCATGACTGATACAGGGATTAGTGATCACAAGGTCATTGTAGCTAGGCTCAATACCATTTCTTCCAAATCCATCAGAAACAAACACAAAATAATTTTATTTAAAAAAGCGGATAAAGCGCCACTAGAAGCCTTCCTAAAAGACAATTTCCATTCCTTCCGAACTGACTATGCGAATGTAGACGAGATGTGGCTCAAATTCAAAGATATAGTAGCAACAGCAATTGAGATATTCATACCTCATAAATTGGTAAGAGATGGAACGGATCCCCCGTGGTACACAAAAAAGGTCCGAACGCTGTTGCAGAGGCAACGGAAAAAGCATGCGAAGTTCATAAGAACGCGAAATCCTGAAGATGGGCTAAAATTTACAGACGCGCGAAATTTGGCACGTACTTCAATGCGAGATGCCTTTAATAGGTTCCACAACGAAACATTGTCTCGAAATTTGGTAGAAAATCCGAAGAAATTCTGGTCGTATGTAAAGTACACAAGCGGCAAGACGCAGTCAATACCTTCGCTGCGCAGTGCCGATGGTACTGTTATCGACGACTGTGCCGCTAAAGCGGAGTTATTGAACGCAGTTTTCCGAAATTCCTTCACCAGGGAAGACGAATGGAATATTCCAGAATTTGAAACACGAACATCTGCTAGCATGAGTTTCTTAGAAGTAGATACCTTAGGGGTTGCGAAGCAACTCAAATCGCTTGATACGGGCAAGTCTTCAGGTCCAGATTGTATACCGATTAGGTTCCTTTCAGATTACGCTGATACTATAGCTCCCTACTTAGCACTCATATACAACCTCTCGCTCACCGATAGATCTGTACCTACAGATTGGAAAATTGCGCAGGTCGCACCAGTGTTCAAGAAGGGTAGTAGGAGTAATCCATTTAACTACAGACCTATATCATTGACGTCGGTTAGCAGTAGGGTTTTGGAGCATATACTGTATTCAAACATTATGAATCACCTCGAAGAGAACGATCTATTGACACGTAATCAGCATGGCTTCAGAAAACATCGCTCTTGTGCAACGCAGCTAGCTCTTTATTCGCACGAAGTAATGGCCGCTATCGACTGGGGATCTCAAGTTGATTCCGTATTTCTAGATTTCCGGAAAGCTTTTGACACCGTTCCTCACAAGCGACTTCTAATCTAGCTGCGGAGCTATGGGGTATCGTCTCAGTTGTGCGACTGGATTCGTGATTTCCTGTCAGGAAGGTCGCAGTTCGTAGTAATAGACGGCAAATCATCGAGTAAAACTGAAGTGATATCAGGTGTTCCCCAGGGAAGCGTCCTGGGACCTCTACTGTTCCTGATCTATATAAATGACCTGGGTGACAATCTGAGCAGTTCTCTTAGACTGTTCGCAGATGATGCTGTAATTTACCGTCTAGTAAGGTCATCCGAAGACCAGTATCAGCTGCAAAGCGATTTAGAAAAGATTGCTGTATGGTGTGTCAGGTGGCAGTTGACGCTAAATAACGAAAAGTGTGAGATGATCCACATGAGTTCCAAAAGAACTCCGTTGGAATTCGATTACTCGATAAATAGTACATTTCTCAACGCTGTCAATTCAACTAAGTACCTGGGTGTTAAAATTACGAACAACTTCAGTTGGAAGGACCACATAGATAATATTGTCGGGATGGCGAGCCAAAGGTTGCGTTTCATTGGCAGGACACTTAGAAGATGCAACAAGTCCACTAAAGAGACAGCTTACACTACACTCGTTCGTCCTCTGTTAGAATATTGCTGCGCGGTGTGGGATCCTTACCAGGTGGGATTGACGGAGGACATCGAGAGGGTGCAAAGAAGGGCAGCTCGTTTTGTATTATCGCGTTATAGAGGAGAGAGTGTGGCAGATGTGATACACGAGTTGGGATGGAAGTCATTACAGCATAGACGTTTTTCGTCGCGGCGAGAGCTTTTTACGAAATTTCAGTCACCAACTTTCTCTTCCGAATGCGAAAATATTTTGTTGAGCCCAACCTACATAGGTAGGAATGATCATCAAAATAAAATAAGAGAAATCAGAGTTCGAACAGAAAGGATTAGGTGTTCGTTTTTCCCGCTCGCTGTTCGGGAGTGGAATAGTAGAGAGATAGTATGATTGTGGTTCGATGAACCCTCTGCCAAGCACTTAAATGTGAATTGCAGAGTAGTCATGTAGATGTAGATGTAGATGTGACTGTTGTATTCAATCCCGATGTAATTTCTGTGTTTCATCAACACTCTGATAGTCCACAGAGTACAGAATGCCTCGAGATTTGCATCGGAAACTACGACTGGTCTTCCAGGGAACGATCAAAGCCTATTCAGTTTGAGACATTACTCCCATGGAGGAAAGTGCGCATGGTGACTGTTGTATTCAATCCCGATGCAATTTCTGTGTTTCATCAACACTCTGATATTCCACAGATTACAGAATGCCTCCAGATGTGCATCGGAAATTACAACTGGTCTTCCAGGGAACGATCAAAGCGTAGACTCTTGAGACATTACTTTTATGGAGGAATGTGCGCATGGTTACTGTTGTATTCAATTACGATGCAATTTCTGTGTTTCATCAACACTCTGATACTCCACAGATTACAGAATGCCTCCAGATGTGCATCGGAAACTGCTACTGGTATTCCAGAGAACGATCAAAGCGTAAACGCTTTGAAACATTACTCCCATGGAGGAAACTGCGCATGGAGACTGTTGTATTCAACCCCGATGCAATTTCTGTCTTTCATCAACACTCTGATAGTCCACAGTGTACAGAAAGCCTCCAGATGTGCATAGGAAACTACTACTGGTCTTCTGGGGAACGATCAAAGCGTAGACTGTTAGAGACATTACTCCCATTGAGGAAAGTGCGCATGGTGACTGTTGCATTCAATCCCGATGCAATTACTATGTTTCATCAACACCCTGATAGTATACACATTACAGAATGCCACCAGATGTGCATCTGAAACTACTACTGGTCTTCCAGGGAACGATCAAAGCGTAAATTGTTTGAGACATTACTCCCATGGAAGAAAGTGCGCATAATGACCGTTGTATTCAATCCGGATGCAATTTCTGTGTTTCATCAACACTCTGATAGTCCACATACTACAGAATGCCACGAGATGTGCATCGGAAACTACTACTGGTCTTCCAGGGAACGATCAAAGCGTAGACTCTTTCAGACATTACTCCCATGGAGGAAAGTGCGCATGGTGACTGGCGTATTCAATCCCGATGCATTTTCTGTGTTTCATCAACACTCTGATAGTCCACAGATTACAGAATGCCACCAGATGTGCATCGGAAACTACTACTGGTCTTCCAGGGAACGATCAAAGCGTAGATTGTTTGAGACATACCTCCCGTGGATGAAAGTGCGCATGGTGTCTGTTGTATTCAATCCCGATGCAATTTCTGTGTTTCTTCAACACTCTGATAGTCCACAGATTACAGAATGCCACCAGATGTGCATCGGAAACTACTACTGGTCTTACAGGGAACGATCAAAGCATAGACTGTTTGAGAATTACTCCCATGGAGGAAAGTGCGCATGTTGACTGTTGTATTCAATCCCGATGCAATTTCTGTGTTTCATCAACAATCTGATAGTCCACAGATTACAGAAAGCCCCAGAATTTCATCGGAAACTACTACTGGTCTTCCAGGGAACGATCAAAGCGTGGAATGCTTGAGAGATTACTCCAATGGAGGTAACTGCGCAGGGAGACTGTTGTATTCAATCCCGATGCAATTTCTGTGATTCATCAACACTCTGATAGTCCACAGGTTACAGAATGCCGCCCGATGTTCATCGGAAACTACTACTGGTCTTCCAGGGAACGATCAAAGCGTAGACTGTTTGAGACATTACTACCATGGAGGAAAGTGCGCATGGTGAGTGTAGTATTCAATCCCGTTGCAATTTCTGTGTTTCATCAACGCTCTGATAGTCCACAGTGTACAGAAAGCCTCCAGATGTGCATAGGAAACGACTACTGGTCTTCTGGGGAACGATCAAAGCGTAGACTGTTAGAGACATTACTCCCGTGGAGGAAAGTGCGCATGGTGACCGTTGTATTCAATCCCGATGCAATTACTGTGTTTCATCAACACCCTGATAGTCTACACATTACAGAATGCCACCAGATGTGCATCGGAAACTACTACTGGTGTTCCAGGGAACGATCAAATCGTAGTTTGTTTGAGACATTACTCCCGTGGAGGAAAGTGCGCATGGTGAATGTTGTATTCAATCCCGATGCAATTTCTGTGTTTCATCAACACTATAATAGTTCACAGATTACAGAATGCCTCCAGATGTGCATCGGAAACTACTACTGGTCTTCCAGGGAACGATCAAACCGTAGACTGTTTGAGACATTACTTTTATGGGGAATGTGCGCATGGCGACTGTTGTATTCAATTACGATGCAATTTCTGTGTTTCATCAACACTATAATAGTTCACAGATTACAGAATGCCTCCAGATGTGCATCGGAAACTACTACTGCTCTTACAGGGAACAATCAAAGCATAGACTATTTGAGAATTACTCCCATGGAGGAAAGTGCGAATGGTGACTGTTGTATTCAATCCCGATGCAATTTCTGTATTTCATCAACACTCTGATAGGCCACAGATTACAGAATGCCACCAGATGTGCATCGGAAACTACTACTGGTCTTCCAGGGAACGATCTAAATATAGACTGTTTGAGACACTACTCCCGTGGAGGAACTTGCGCATGGTGACTGTTGTATTCAATCCCGATGCAATTTCTGTGTTTCGTCAACACTCTGATACTCCACAGATTACAGAATGCCTCCAGATGTGCATCGGAAACTACTACTGGTCTTCCAGGGAACGATCAAAGCGTAGACTATTTGAGACATTACTCCCATGGAGGAAAGTGCGCATGGTGACTGTTGTATTCAATCGCGATGCAATTTCTGTGTTTCATCAACACTCTGATAGTCCACAGAGTACAGAAAGCCTCCAGATGTGTACCGGAAACTACTACTAGTCTTCCAGGGAACGACCAAAGCGTGGACTGTTAGAGATATTACTAAAATGGAGGAAAGTGCGCATGGTGACTGTTGTATTCAATCCCGATGCAATTTCTGTGTTTCATCAACACTCTGATAGACCACAGATTAAAGATAGCTTCCAGATGAGCATCGGAAACTACTACTGGTCTTCCAGGGAACGAACAAAGCGTAGACTGTTTGAGACATTACTTTTATGGGGGAATGTGCGCATGGCGACTGTTGTATTGAATCCCGACGCCATTTCTGTGTTTCATCAACACTCGAATAGTCCACAGATTACAGAATGCCTCCAGATGTTCATCGGAAACTACTACTGTTCTTCTAGGGAACGATCAAAGCGTAGAATGTGTGAGACATTACTCCAATGGAGGTAACTGCGCATTTAGACTGTTGTATTCAATCCCGATGCAATTTCTGTGTTTCATCAACACTCTGATAGTCCACAGGTTACAGAATGCCGCCAGATGTTCATCGGAAACTACTACTAGTCTTCCAGGGAACGATCAAAGCGTAGCCTGCTTGAGACATCACTACCATGGAGGAAAGTGCGCATGGTGAGTGTTGTATTCAATCCCGTTGCAATTTCTGTGTTTCATCAACGCTCTGATAGTCCACAGATTACAGAATGCCTCCAGATGTACATCGTAAACTACTACCGGTCTTCCAGGGAACGGTCAAAGCGTAGACTGTTTGAGACATTACTCCCATGGAGGAAACTGGGCATGGTGACTGTTGTATTCATTCCCGACGCAATTTCTGTGTTTCATCAACTCTCTGATAGTCCACAGATTACAGAATGCCACCAGATGTGCATCGGAAACTACTACTGGTCTTCCAGGGAACGATCAAAGCGTTGACTGTTTGGGACATTACTCCCATGGAGGAAAGTGCGCATGGTGAGTGTTGTATTCAATCGAGATGCAATTTCTGTGTTTCATCAACACTCTGATAGTCCACAGATTATAGAATGCCTCCAGATGTGCATCGGAAACAACTACTGGTCTTCCAGGGAACGATCAAAGCGTAGACTGTTTGAGACATTACTTTTATGGAGGAAAGTGCGCATGTTGACTGTTGTATTCAATCCCGATGCAATTTCTGTGTTTCAACACTCTGATAGTCCACATTTTACAGAATGCCTCCAGATGTGCATCGAAAACTACTACTGGTCTTCCAGGGAACTATGAAAGCGTAGACTGTATGAGACATTACTCCAATGGAGGAAAGTGCGCATGTTGACTGTTGTATTCAATCCCGATGCAATTTCTGTGTTTCATCAACACTCTGATAGTCCATAGATTACAGAATGCCTCCAGATGTTCATCGGAAACTACTACTGGTCTTCCAGGGAACGATCAAATCGTAGACCGTTTGAGACATTACTTTTATGGGGGATTGTGCGCATGGCGACTGTTGTATTCAATCCCGACACAATATCTGTGTTTCTTAAACACTCTGATAGTCCACAGATTACAGAATGCTACCAGATGTGCATCGGAAACTACTACTGGTCTTCCAGGGAACGATAAAAGCGTAGACTGTACGAGACATACCTCCCGTGGCGGAAAGTGCGCATGGTGACTGTTGTATTCATTCCCGATGCAATTTCTGTGTTTCTTTAACACTCTGATAGTCCACAGATTACAGAATGCCACCAGATGTGCATCGGAAACTACTACTGGTCTTCCAGGGAACGATCAAAGAATAGACTGTTTGAGACACTACTCCCTTGGAGGAAAGTGCGCATGGTGACTGTTGTATTCAATCCCGACGCAATTTCTGTGTTTCATCAACACTCTGATACTCCACAGATTACAGAATGCCTCCAGATGTGCATCGGAAACTACTACTGGTCTTCCAGGGAACGATCAAAGTGTAGACTATTTGAGACATTACTCCCATCTAGGAAAGTGCGCATGGTGACTGTTGTATTCAATCGCGATGCAATTTCTGTGTTTCATCAACACTCTGATAGTCCACAGAGTACAGAAAGCCTCCAGATGTGCTTCGGAAACTACTACTGGTCTTCTGGGGAACGATCATAGCGTTGACTGTTAGAGACTTTACTCCCATGGAGGAAAGTGCGCATGGTGACTGTTGTATTCAATCCGGATGCAATTTCTGTGTTTCATCAACACTCTGATAGTCCACAGATTTCAGAATGCCTCCAGATGTGCATCGGAAACTACTACTGGTCTTCCAGGGAACGATCAAAGCGTAGACTGTTGGAGACATTACTTTTAAGGAGGAATATGCGCATGGTGACTGTTGTATTCAATCCCGAGGCAATTTCTGTGTTTCATCAACACTCTGATACTCCACAGATTACAGAATGCCTCCAGATGTGCATCGGATACTACTACTGGTCTTCCAGGGAACGATCAAAGTGTAGACTATTTGAGACATTACTCCCATGGAGGAAAGTGCGCATGGTGACAGTTGTATTCAATCGCGATGCAATTTCTGTGTTTCATCAACACTCTGATAGTCCACAGAGTAAAGAAAGCCTCCAGATGTGCTTCGGAAACTACTACTGGTCTTCCAGGGAACGATCAAAGCGTGGACTGTTAGAGACATTACTAAAATGGAGGAAAGTGCGCATGGTGACTGTTGTGTTCAATCCCGATGCAATTTCTGTGTTTCATCAACATTCTGATAGTCCACAGGTTACAGAATGCCTCCAGATGTTCATCGTAAACTACTACTGGTCTTCCAGGGAACGATCAAAGCGTAGACTGATTGAGACATTACTCCCATGGAGGACACTGCGCGTGGTGACTCTTGTATTCAACCCCGATTCAATTTATGTCTTTCATCAACACTCAGATAGTCCACAGTGTACAGAAAGCCTCTAGATGTGCATAGTAAACTACTACTGTTCTTCTGGGGAACGATCAAAGCGTAGACTGTTAGAGACATTACTTTTATGGAGGAAAGTGCGCATGTTGACTGTTGTATTCAATCCCGATGCAATTTCTGTGTTACATCAACACTCTGATAGTCCACATTTTACAGAATGCCTCCAGATGTGCATCGAAAACTACTACTGGTCTTCCAGGGAACTATGAAAGCGTAGACTGTATGAGACATTACTCCAATGGAGGAAAGTGCGCATGGTGACTGTTGTATTCAATCCCGATGCAATTTCTGTGTTTCATCAACACTCTGATAGTCCATAGATTACAGAATGCCTCCAGATGTTCATCGGAAACTACTACTGGTCTTCCAGGGAACGATCAAATCGTAGACTGTTTGAGACATTACTTTTATGGGGGATTGTGCGCATGGTGACTGTTGTATTCAATCCCGATGCAATTTCTGTGTTTCATCAACACTCTAATAGTCCACAGATTACAGAATGCCTCCATATGTGCATGGGAAACTACTACTGGTCTTACAGGGAACGATCAAAGCGTAGACTGTTTGAGAATTACTCCCATGGAGGAAAGTGCGCATGGTGACTGTTGTATTCAATCCCGATGCAATTTCTGTGTTTCATCAACACTCTGATAGGCCACAGATTACAGAATGCTACCAGATGTGCATCGGAAACTACTACTGGTCTTCCAGGGAACGATCAAAGCGTAGACTGTACGAGACATAACTCCCGTGGCGGAAAGTGCGCATGGTGACTGTTGTATTCATTCCCGATGCAATTTCTGTGTTTCTTTAACACTCTGATAGTCCACAGATTACAGAATGCCACCAGATGTGCATCGGAAACTACTACTGGTCTTCCAGGGAACGATCAAAGAATAGACTGTTTGAGACACTACTCCCTTGGAGGAAAGTGCGCATGGTGACTGTTGTATTCAATCCCAACGCAATTTCGGTGTTTCATCAACACTCTGATACTCCACAGATTACAGAATGCCTCCAGATGTGCATCGGAAACTACTACTGGTCTTCCAGGGAACGATCAAAGTGTAGACTATTTGAGACATTACTCCCATCTAGGAAAGTGCGCATGGTGACTGTTGTATTCAATCGCGATGCAATTTCTGTGTTTCATCAACACTCTGATAGTCCACAGAGTACAGAAAGCCTCCAGATGTGCTTCGGAAACTACTACTGGTCTTCTGGGGAACGATCATAGCGTTGACTGTTAGAGACATTACTCCAATGGAGGTAACTGCGCAGGGAGACTGTTGTATTCAATCCCGATGCAATTTCTGTGATTCATCAACACTCTGATAGTCCACAGATTTCAGAATGCCTCCAGATGTGCATCGGAAACTACTACTGGTCTTCCAGGGAACGATCAAAGCGTAGACTGTTTGAGACATTACTTTTAAGGAGGAATATGCGCATGGTGACTGTTGTATTCAATCCCGACGCAATTTCTGTGTTTCATCAACACTCTGATACTCCACAGATTACAGAATGCCTCCAGATGTGCATCGGATACTACTACTCGTCTTCCAGGGAACGATCAAAGTGTAGACTATTTGAGACATTACTCCCATGGAGAAAAGTGCGCATGGTGACAGTTGTATTCAATCGCGATGCAATTTCTGTGTTTCATCAACACTCTGATAGTCCACAGAGTAAAGAAAGCCTCCAGATGTGCTTCGGAAACTACTACTGGTCTTCCAGGGAACGATCAAAGCGTGGACTGTTAGAGACATTACTAGAATGGAGGAAAGTGCGCATGGTGACTATTTTGTTCAATCCCGATGCAATTTCTGTGTTTCATCAACACTCTGATAGTCCACAGAGTACAGAAAGCCTCCAGATGTGCTTCGGAAACTACTACTGGTTTTCCAGGAAACGATCAAAGGGTGGACTGTTAGAGACATTACTAAAATGGAGGAAAGTGCGCATGGTGACTGTTGTGTTCAATCCCGATGCAATTTCTGTGTTTCATCAACATTCTGATAGTCCACAGAGTACAGAAAGCCTCCAGATGTGCTTCGGAAACTACTACTGGTCTTCCAGGGAACGATCAAAGCGTGGACTGTTAGAGACATTACTAGAATGGAGGAAAGTGCGCATGGTGACTATTTTGTTCAATCCCGATGCAATTTCTGTGTTTCATCAACATTCTGATAGTCCACAGATTACAGAATGCCTCCAGATGTTCATCGTAAACTACTACTGGTCTTCCAGGGAACGATCAAAGCGTAGACTGTTTGAGACATTACTCCCATGGAGGACACTGCGCATGGTGACTCTTGTATTCAACCCCGATGCAATTTCTGTCTTTCATCAACACTATGATAGTCCACAGTGTACAGAAAGCCTCTAGATGTGCATAGGAAACTACTACTGGTCTTCCAGGGTACGATCAAAGCGTAGACTGTTTGAGACATTACTTTTATGGAGGAAAGTGCGCATGTTGACTGTTGTATTCAATCCCGATGCAATTTCTGTGTTACATCAACACTCTGATAGTCCACATTTTACAGAATGCCTCCAGATGTGCATCGAAAACTACTACTGGTCTTCCAGGGAACTATGAAAGCGTAGACTGTATGAGACATTACTCCAATGGAGGAAAGTGCGCATGGTGACTGTTGTATTCAATCCCGATGCAATTTCTGTGTTTCATCAACACTCTGATAGTCCATAGATTACAGAATGCCTCCAGATGTGCATCGGAAACTACTACTGGTCTTCCAGGGAACGATCAAAGCGTAGACTGTTTGAGACATTACTTTTAAGGAGGAATATGCGCATGGTGACTGTTGTACTCAATCCCGATGCAATTACTGTGTTCCATCAACACCCCGATAGTCTACACATTACAGAATGCCACCAGATGAGCATCGGAAACTACTACTGGTCTTTCAGGGAACGATCAAAGAATAGACTGTTTGAGACACTACTCCCTTGGAGGAAAGTGCGCATGGTGACTGTTGTATTCAATCCGGATGCAATTTCTGTGTTTCATCAACACTCTGATAGCCCACATTTACAGAATGCCTCCAGATGTGCATCGGAAACTACTACTGGTCTTCCAGGGAACGATCAAAGCGTAGACTGATTAGACATTACACCTATGGAGGATAGTGCGCATGGTGACTGTTGTACTCAATCCCGATGCAATTTCTGTGTTTCATCAACACTCTGATAGTCCACAGATTTCAGAATGCGTCCAGATGTGCATCGGAAACTACTACTGGTCTTCCAGGGAACGATCAAAGCGTAGACTGTTTGAGACATTACTTTTAAGGAGGAAAGTGCGCATGTTGACTGTTGTATTCAATCCCGATGCAATTACTGTGTTTCATCAACACCCCGATAGTCTACACATTACAGAATGCCTCCAGATGTTCATCGGAAACTACTACTGGTCTTCCAGGGAACGATCAAAGTGTAGACTATTTGAGACATTACTCCCATGGAGGAAAGTGCGCATGGTGACTGTTGTATTCAATCGCGATGCAATTTCTGTGTTTCATCAACACTCTGATAGTCCACAGAGTACAGAAAGCCTCCAGATGTGCGTCGGAAACTACTACTGGTCTTCCAGGAAACGATCAAAGCGTGGACTGTTAGAGACATTACTAAAATGGAGGAAAGTGCGCATGGTGACTGTTGTGTTCAATCCCGATGCAATTTCTGTGTTTCATCAATACTCTGATAGTCCACAGACTACAGAATGCGTCCAGATGTTCATCGTAAACTACTACTGGTCTTCCAGGGAACGATCCAAGCGTAGACTGTTTGAGACATTACTCCCATGGAGGACACTGAGCATGGTGACTCTTGTATTCAACCCCGATGCAATTTCTGTCTTTCATCAACACTATGATAGTCCACAGTGTACAGAAAGCCTCTAGATGTGCATAGGAAACTACTACTGGTCTTCCAGGGTACGATCAAAGCGTAGACTGTTTGAGACATTACTTTTATGGAGGAAAGTGCGCATGTTGACTGTTGTATTCAATCCCGATGCAATTTCTGTGTTACATCAACACTCTGATAGTCCACATTTTACAGAATGCCTCCAGATGTGCATCGAAAACTACTACTGGTCTTCCAGGGAACTATGAAATCGTAGACTGTATGAGACATTACTCCAATGGAGGAAAGTGCGCATGTTGACTGTTGTATTCAATCCCGATGCAATTTCTGTGTTTCATCAACACTCTGATAGTCCATAGATTACAGAATGCCTCCAGATGTTCATCGGAAACTACTACTGGTCTTCCAGGGAACGATCAAATCGTAGACTGTTTGAGAACTACTCCCATGGAGGAAAGTGCGCATGGTGACTGTTGTATTCATCAACACTCTGATAGACCACAGATTACAGAATGCTACCAGATGTGCATCGGAAACTACTATTGGTCTTCCAGGGAACGATCAAAGCGTAGACTGCACGAGACATACCTCCCGTGGAGGAAAGCGCGCATGGTGACTGTTGTAATCATTCCCGATGCAATTTCTGTGTTTCTTTAACACTCTGATAGTCCACAGATTACAGAATGCCACCAGATGTGCATCGGATACTACTACTGGTCTTCCAGGGAACGATCAAAGAATAGACTTTTTGAGACACTACTCCCTTGGAGGAAAGTGCGCATGGTGACTGTTGTATTCAATCCCGACGCAATTTCTGTGTTTCATCAACACTCTGATAGTCCACAGAGTGCAGAAAGCCTCCAGATGTGCTTCGGAAACTACTACTGGTCTTCCAGGGAACGATCAAAGCGTGGACTGTTAGAGACATTACTAGAATGGAGGAAAGTGCGCATGGCGACTGTTTTGTTCAATCCCGATGCAATTTCTGTGTTTCATCAACATTCTGATAGTCCACAGATTACAGAATGCCTCCAGATGTTCATCGTAAACTACTACTGGTCTTCCAGGGAACGATCAAAGCGTAGACTGTTTGAGACATTACTCCCATTGAGGAAAGTGCGCATGGTGACTGTTGTATTCAATCCCGATGCAATTTCTGTGTTTCATCAACACTCTGATAGTCCACAGATTTCAGAATGCGTCCAGATGTGCATCGGAAACTACTACTGGTCTTCCAGGGAACGATCAAAGCGTAGACTGTTTGAGACATTACTTTTAAGGAGGAATATGCGCATGGTGACTGTTGTACTCAATCCCGATGCAATTACTGTGTTCCATCAACACCCCGATAGTCTACACATTACAGAATGCCACCAGATGAGCATCGGAAACTACTACTGGTCTTCCAGGGAACGATCAAAGAATAGACTGTTTGAGACACTACTCCCTTGGAGGAAAGTGCGCATGGTGACTGTTGTATTCAATCCGGATGCCATTTCTGTGTTTCATCAACACTCTGATAGCCCACATTTACAGAATGCCTCCAGATGTGCATCGGAAACTACTACTGGTCTTCCAGGGAACGATCAAAGCGTAGACTGATTAGACATTACACCCATGGAGGATAGTGCGCATGGTGACTGTTGTACCCAATCCCGATGCAATTTCTGTTTTTCATCAACACTCTGATAGTCCACAGATTTCAGAATGCGTCCAGATGTGCATCGGAAACTACTACTGGTCTTCCAGGGAACGATCAAAGCGTAGACTGTTTGAGACATTACTTTTAAGGAGGAATATGCGCATGGTGACTGTTGTACTCAATCCCGATGCAATTACTGTGTTCCATCAACACCCCGATAGTCTACACATTACAGAATGCCACCAGATGAGCATCGGAAACTACTACTGGTCTTCCAGGGAACGATCAAAGAATAGACTCTTTGAGACACTACTGCCTTGGAGGAAAGTGCGCATGGTGACTGTTGTATTCAATCCCGACGCAATTTCTGTGTTTCATCAACACTCTGATAGTCCACAGATTACAGAAAGCATCCAGATGTGCTTCGGAAACTACTACTGGTCTTCCAGGAAACGATCAAAGCGTGGACTGTTAGAGACATTACTAAAATGGAGGAAAGTGCGCATAGTGACTGTTGTGTTCAATCCCGATGCAATTTCTGTGTTTCATCAACACTCTGATAGTCCACAGATTACAGAAAGCATCCAGATGTGCTTCGGAAACTACTACTGGTCTTCCAGGAAACGATCAAAGCGTGGACTGTTAGAGACATTACTAAAATGGAGGAAAGTGCGCATGGTGACTGTTGTACTCAATCCCGATGCAATTTCTGTGTTTCATCAACACTCTGATAGTCCACAGATTTCAGAATGCGTCCAGATGTGCATCGGAAACTACTACTGGTCTTCCAGGGAACGATCAAAGCGTAGACTGTTTCAGACATTACTTTTAAGGAGGAATATGCGCATGGTGACTGTTGTACTCAACCCCGATGCAATTTCTGTCTTTCATCAACACTCTGATAGTCCACAGTGTACAGAAAGCCTCTAGATGTGCATAGGAAACTACTACTGGTCTTCCAGGGAACGATCAAAGCGTAGACTGTTTGAGACATTACTTTTATGGAGGAAAGTGCGCATGTTGACTGCTGTATTCAATCCCGATGCAATTTCTGTGTTTCATCAACACTCTGATAGTCCACAGAGTACAGAAAGCCTCCAGATGTGCTTCGGAAACTACTACTGGTCTTCCAGGAAACGATCAAAGCGTGGACTGTTAGAGACATTACTAAAATGGAGGAAAGTGCGCATGGTGACTGTTGTGTTCAATCCCGATGCAATTTCTGTGTTTCATCAACATTCTGATAGTCCACAGATTGCAGAATGCGTCCAGATGTTCATCGTAAACTACTACTGGTCTTCCAGGGAACGATCCAAGCGTAGACTGTTTGAGACATTACTTTTATGGAGGAAAGTGCGCATGTTGACTGTTGTATTCAATCCCGATGCAATTTCTGTGTTTCAACACTCTGATAGTCCACATTTTACAGAATGCCTCCAGATGTGCATCGAAAACTACTACTGGTCTTCCAGGGAACTATGAAAGCGTAGACTGTATGAGACATTACTCCAATGGAGGAAAGTGCGCATGGTGACTGTTGTATTCAATCCCGATGCAATTTCTGTGTTTCATCAACACTCTGATAGTCCATAGATTACATAATGCCTCCAGATGTTCATCGGAAACTACTACTGGTCTTCCAGGGAAAGATCAAATCGTAGACCGTTTGAGACATTACTTTTATGGGGGATTGTGCGCATGGCGACTGTTGTATTCAATCCCGACACAATTTCTGTGTTTCTTAAACACTCTGATAGTCCACAGATTACAGAATGCTACCAGATGTGCATCGGAAACTACTACTGGTCTTCCAGGGAACGATAAAAGCGTAGACTGTACGAGACATACCTCCCGTGGCGGAAAGTGCGCATGGTGACTGTTGTATTCATTCCCGATGCAATTTCTGTGTTTCTTTAACACTCTGATAGTCCACCGATTACAGAATGCCACCAGATGTGCATCGGAAACTACTACTGGTCTTCCAGGGAACGATCAAAGCGTAGACTGTTTGAGACATTACTTTTATGGAGGAAAGTGCGCATGTTGACTGTTGTATTCAATCCCGATGCAATTTCTGTGTTTCAACACTCTGATAGTCCACATTTTACAGAATGCCTCCAGATGTGCATCGAAAACTACTACTGGTCTTCCAGGGAACTATGAAAGCGTAGACTGTATGAGACATTACTCCAATGGAGGAAAGTGCGCATGGTGACTGTTGTATTCAATCCCGATGCAATTTCTGTGTTTCATCAACACTCTGATAGTCCATAGATTACAGAATGCCTCCAGATGTTCATCGGAAACTACTACTGGTCTTCCAGGGAACGATCAAATCGTAGACCGTTTGAGACATTACTTTTATGGGGGATTGTGCGCATGGCGACTGTTGTATTCAATCCCGACACAATTTCTGTGTTTCTTAAACACTCTGATAGTCCACAGATTACAGAATGCTACCAGATGTGCATCGGAAACTACTACTGGTCTTCCAGGGAACGATAAAAGCGTAGACTGTACGAGACATACCTCCTGTGGCGGAAAGTGCGCATGGTGACTGTTGTATTCATTCCCGATGCAATTTCTGTGTTTCTTTAACACTCTGATAGTCCACAGATTACAGAATGCCACCAGATGTGCATCGGAAACTACTACTGGTCTTCCAGGGAACGATCAAAGAATAGACTGTTTGAGACACTACTCCCTTGGACTAAAGTGCGCATGGTGACTGTTGTATTCAATCCCGACGCAATTTCTGTGTTTCATCAACACTCTGATACTCCACAGATTACAGAATGCCTCCAGATGTGCATCGGAAACTACTACTGGTCTTCCAGGGAACGATCAAAGTGTAGACTATTTGAGACATTACTCCCATCTAGGAAAGTGCGCATGGTGACTGTTGTATTCAATCGCGATGCAATTTCTGTGTTTCATCAACACTCTGATAGTCCACAGAGTACAGAAAGCCTCCAGATGTGCTTCGGAAACTACTACTGGTCTTCTGGGGAACGATCATAGCGTTGACTGTTAGAGACTTTACTCCCATGGAGGAAAGTGCGCATGGTGACTGTTGTATTCAATCCGGATGCAATTTCTGTGTTTCATCAACACTCTGATAGTCCACAGATTTCAGAATGCCTCCAGATGTGCATCGGAAACTACTACTGGTCTTCCAGGGAACGATCAAAGCGTAGACTGTTGGAGACATTACTTTTAAGGAGGAATATGCGCATGGTGACTGTTGTATTCAATCCCGAGGCAATTTCTGTGTTTCATCAACACTCTGATACTCCACAGATTACAGAATGCCTCCAGATGTGCATCGGATACTACTACTGGTCTTCCAGGGAACGATCAAAGTGTAGACTATTTGAGACATTACTCCCATGGAGGAAAGTGCGCATGGTGACAGTTGTATTCAATCGCGATGCAATTTCTGTGTTTCATCAACACTCTGATAGTCCACAGAGTAAAGAAAGCCTCCAGATGTGCTTCGGAAACTACTACTGGTCTTCCAGGGAACGATCAAAGCGTGGACTGTTAGAGACATTACTAAAATGGAGGAAAGTGCGCATGGTGACTGTTGTGTTCAATCCCGATGCAATTTCTGTGTTTCATCAACATTCTGATAGTCCACAGGTTACAGAATGCCTCCAGATGTTCATCGTAAACTACTACTGGTCTTCCAGGGAACGATCAAAGCGTAGACTGATTGAGACATTACTCCCATGGAGGACACTGCGCGTGGTGACTCTTGTATTCAACCCCGATGCAATTTCTGTCTTTCATCAACACTCTGATAGTCCACAGTGTACAGAAAGCCTCTAGATGTGCATAGGAAACTACTACTGGTCTTCTGGGGAACGATCAAAACGTAGACTGTTAGAGACATTACTTTTATGGAGGAAAGTGCGCATGTTGACTGTTGTATTCAATCCCGATGCAATTTCTGTGTTACATCAACACTCTGATAGTCCACATTTTACAGAATGCCTCCAGATGTGCATCGAAAACTACTACTGGTCTTCCAGGGAACTATGAAAGCGTAGACTGTATGAGACATTACTCCAATGGAGGAAAGTGCGCATGGTGACTGTTGTATTCAATCCCGATGCAATTTCTGTGTTTCATCAACACTCTGATAGTCCATAGATTACAGAATGCCTCCAGATGTTCATCGGAAACTACTACTGGTCTTCCAGGGAACGATCAAATCGTAGACTGTTTGAGACATTACTTTTATGGGGGATTGTGCGCATGGTGACTGTTGTATTCAATCCCGATGCAATTTCTGTGTTTCATCAACACTCTAATAGTCCACAGATTACAGAATGCCTCCATATGTGCATGGGAAACTACTACTGGTCTTACAGGGAACGATCAAAGCGTAGACTGTTTGAGAATTACTCCCATGGAGGAAAGTGCGCATGGTGACTGTTGTATTCAATCCCGATGCAATTTCTGTGTTTCATCAACACTCTGATAGGCCACAGATTACAGAATGCTACCAGATGTGCATCGGAAACTACTACTGGTCTTCCAGGGAACGATCAAAGCGTAGACTGTACGAGACATAACTCCCGTGGCGGAAAGTGCGCATGGTGACTGTTGTATTCATTCCCGATGCAATTTCTGTGTTTCTTTAACACTCTGATAGTCCACAGATTACAGAATGCCACCAGATGTGCATCGGAAACTACTACTGGTCTTCCAGGGAACGATCAAAGAATAGACTGTTTGAGACACTACTCCCTTGGAGCAAAGTGCGCATGGTGACTGTTGTATTCAATCAAAACGCAATTTCTGTGTTTCATCAACACTCTGATACTCCACAGATTACAGAATGCCTCCAGATGTGCATCGGAAACTACTACTGGTCTTCCAGGGAACGATCAAAGTGTAGACTATTTGAGACATTACTCCCATCTAGGAAAGTGCGCATGGTGACTGTTGTATTCAATCGCGATGCAATTTCTGTGTTTCATCAACACTCTGATAGTCCACAGAGTACAGAAAGCCTCCAGATGTGCTTCGGAAACTACTACTGGTCTTCTGGGGAACGATCATAGCGTTGACTGTTAGAGACATTACTCCAATGGAGGTAACTGCGCAGGGAGACTGTTGTATTCAATCCCGATGCAATTTCTGTGATTCATCAACACTCTGATAGTCCACAGATTTCAGAATGCCTCCAGATGTGCATCGGAAACTACTACTGGTCTTCCAGGGAACGATCAAAGCGTAGACTGTTTGAGACATTACTTTTAAGGAGGAATATGCGCATGGTGACTGTTGTATTCAATCCCGACGCAATTTCTGTGTTTCATCAACACTCTGATACTCCACAGATTACAGAATGCCTCCAGATGTGCATCGGATACTACTACTGGTCTTCCAGGGAACGATCAAAGTGTAGACTATTTGAGACATTACTCCCATGGAGAAAAGTGCGCATGGTGACAGTTGTATTCAATCGCGATGCAATTTCTGTGTTTCATCAACACTCTGATAGTCCACAGAGTAAAGAAAGCCTCCAGATGTGCTTCGGAAACTACTACTGGTCTTCCAGGGAACGATCAAAGCGTGGACTGTTAGAGACATTACTAGAATGGAGGAAAGTGCGCATGGTGATTATTTTGTTCAATCCCGATGCAATTTCTGTGTTTCATCAACACTCTGATAGTCCACAGAGTACAGAAAGCCTCCAGATGTGCTTCGGAAACTACTACTGGTTTTCCAGGAAACGATCAAAGGGTGGACTGTTAGAGACATTACTAAAATGGAGGAAAGTGCGCATGGTGACTGTTGTGTTCAATCCCGATGCAATTTCTGTGTTTCATCAACATTCTGATAGTCCACAGAGTACAGAAAGCCTCCAGATGTGCTTCGGAAACTACTACTGGTCTTCCAGGGAACGATCAAAGCGTGGACTGTTAGAGACATTACTAGAATGGAGGAAAGTGCGCATGGTGACTATTTTGTTCAATCCCGATTCAATTTCTGTGTTTCATCAACATTCTGATAGTCCACAGATTACAGAATGCCTCCAGATGTTCATCGTAAACTACTACTGGTCTTCCAGGGAACGATCAAAGCGTAGACTGTTTGAGACATTACTCCCATGGAGGACACTGCGCATGGTGACTCTTGTATTCAACCCCGATGCAATTTCTGTCTTTCATCAACACTATGATAGTCCACAGTGTACAGAAAGCCTCTAGATGTGCATAGGAAACTACTACTGGTCTTCCAGGGTACGATCAAAGCGTAGACTGTTTGAGACATTACTTTTATGGAGGAAAGTGCGCATGTTGACTGTTGTATTCAATCCCGATGCAATTTCTGTGTTACATCAACACTCTGATAGTCCACATTATACAGAATGCCTCCAGATGTGCATCGAAAACTACTACTGGTCTTCCAGGGAACTATGAAAGCGTAGACTGTATGAGACATTACTCCAATGGACCAAAGTGCGCATGGTGACTGTTGTATTCAATCCCGATGCAATTTCTGTGTTTCATCAACACTCTGATAGTCCATAGATTACAGAATGCCTCCAGATGTTCATCGGAAACTACTACTGGTCTTCCAGGGAACGATCAAATCGTAGACTGTTTGAGAACTACTCCCATGGAGGAAAGTGCGCATGGTGACTGTTGTATTCATCAACACTCTGATAGACCACAGATTACAGAATGCTACCAGATGTGCATCGAAATCTACTACTGGTCTTCCAGGGAACGATCAAAGCGTAGACTGTACGAGACATACCTCCCGTGGAGGAAAGTGCGCATGGTGACTGTTGTAATCATTCCCGATGCAATTTCTGTGTTTCTTTAACACTCTGATAGTCCACAGATTACAGAATGCCACCAGATGTGCATCGGATACTACTACAGGTCTTCCAGGGAACGATCAAAGAATAGACTTTTTGAGACACTACTCCGTTGGAGGAAAGTGCGCATGGTGACTGTTGTATTCAATCCCGACGCAATTTCTGTGTTTCATCAACACTCTGATACTCCACAGATTACAGAATGCCTCCAGATGTGCATCGGAAACTACTACTGGTCTTCCAGGGAACGATCAAATTGTAGACTATTTGAGACATTACTCCCATCTAGGAAAGTGCGCATGGTGACTGTTGTATTCAATCGCGATGCAATTTCTGTGTTTCATCAACACTCTGATAGTCCACAGAGTACAGAAAGCCTCCAGATGTGCTTCGGAAACTACTACTGGTCTTCCAGGGAACGATCAAAGCGTGGACTGTTAGAGACATTACTAGAATGGAGGAAAGTGCGCATGGTGACTATTTTGTTCAATCCCGATGCAATTTCTGTGTTTCATCAACATTCTGATAGTCCACAGATTACAGAATGCCTCCAGATGTTCATCGTAAACTACTACTGGTCTTCCAGGGAACGATCAAAGCGTAGACTGTTTGAGACATTACTCCCATTGAGGAAAGTGCGCATGGTGACTGTTGTATTCAATCCCGATGCAATTTCTGTGTTTCATCAACACTCTGATAGTCCACAGATTTCAGAATGCGTCCAGATGTGCATCGGAAACTACTACTGGTCTTCCAGGGAACGATCAAAGCGTAGACTGTTTGAGACATTACTTTTAAGGAGGAATATGCGCATGGTGACTGTTGTACTCAATCCCGATGCAATTACTGTGTTCCATCAACACCCCGATAGTCTACACATTACAGAATGCCACCAGATGAGCATCGGAAACTACTACTGGTCTTCCAGGGAACGATCAAAGAATAGACTGTTTGAGACACTACTCCCTTGGAGGAAAGTGCGCATGGTGACTGTTGTATTCAATCCGGATGCAATTTCTGTGTTTCATCAACACTCTGATAGCCCACATTTACAGAATGCCTCCAGATGTGCATCGGAAACTACTACTGGTCTTCCAGGGAACGATCAAAGCGTAGACTGATTAGACATTACACCTATGGAGGATAGTGCGCATGGTGACTGTTGTACTCAATCCCGATGCAATTTCTGTGTTTCATCAACACTCTGATAGTCCACAGATTTCAGAATGCGTCCAGATGTGCATCGGAAACTACTACTGGTCTTCCAGGGAACGATCAAAGCGTAGACTGTTTGAGACATTACTTTTAAGGAGGAAAGTGCGCATGTTGACTGTTGTATTCAATCCCGATGCAATTACTGTGTTTCATCAACACCCCGATAGTCTACACATTACAGAATGCCTCCAGATGTTCATCGGAAACTACTACTGGTCTTCCAGGGAACGATCAAAGTGTAGACTATTTGAGACATTACTCCCATGGAGGAAAGTGCGCATGGTGACTGTTGTATTCAATCGCGATGCAATTTCTGTGTTTCATCAACACTCTGATAGTCCACAGAGTACAGAAAGCCTCCAGATGTGCGTCGGAAACTACTACTGGTCTTCCAGGAAACGATCAAAGCGTGGACTGTTAGAGACATTACTAAAATGGAGGAAAGTGCGCATGGTGACTGTTGTGTTCAATCCCGATGCAATTTCTGTGTTTCATCAATACTCTGATAGTCCACAGACTACAGAATGCGTCCAGATGTTCATCGTAAACTACTACTGGTCTTCCAGGGAACGATCCAAGCGTAGACTGTTTGAGACATTACTCCCATGGAGGACACTGAGCATGGTGACTCTTGTATTCAACCCCGATGCAATTTCTGTCTTTCATCAACACTATGATAGTCCACAGTGTACAGAAAGCCTCTAGATGTGCATAGGAAACTACTACTGGTCTTCCAGGGTACGATCAAAGCGTAGACTGTTTGAGACATTACTTTTATGGAGGAAAGTGCGCATGTTGACTGTTGTATTCAATCCCGATGCAATTTCTGTGTTACATCAACACTCTGATAGTCCACATTTTACAGAATGCCTCCAGATGTGCATCGAAAACTACTACTGGTCTTCCAGGGAACTATGAAAGCGTAGACTGTATGAGACATTACTCCAATGGAGGAAAGTGCGCATGTTGACTGTTGTATTCAATCCCGATGCAATTTCTGTGTTTCATCAACACTCTGATAGTCCATAGATTACAGAATGCCTCCAGATGTTCATCGGAAACTACTACTGGTCTTCCAGGGAACGATCAAATCGTAGACTGTTTGAGAACTACTCCCATGGAGGAAAGTGCGCATGGTGACTGTTGTATTCATCAACACTCTGATAGACCACAGATTACAGAATGCTACCAGATGTGCATCGGAAACTACTATTGGTCTTCCAGGGAACGATCAAAGCGTAGACTGCACGAGACATACCTCCCGTGGAGGAAAGTGCGCATGGTGACTGTTGTAATCATTCCCGATGCAATTTCTGTGTTTCTTTAACACTCTGATAGTCCACAGATTACAGAATGCCACCAGATGTGCATCGGATACTACTACTGGTCTTCCAGGGAACGATCAAAGAATAGACTTTTTGAGACACTACTCCCTTGGAGGAAAGTGCGCATGGTGACTGTTGTATTCAATCCCGACGCAATTTCTGTGTTTCATCAACACTCTGATAGTCCACAGAGTGCAGAAAGCCTCCAGATGTGCTTCGGAAACTACTACTGGTCTTCCAGGGAACGATCAAAGCGTGGACTGTTAGAGACATTACTAGAATGGAGGAAAGTGCGCATGGCGACTGTTTTGTTCAATCCCGATGCAATTTCTGTGTTTCATCAACATTCTGATAGTCCACAGATTACAGAATGCCTCCAGATGTTCATCGTAAACTACTACTGGTCTTCCAGGGAACGATCAAAGCGTAAACTGTTTGAGACATTACTCCCATTGAGGAAAGTGCGCATGGTGACTGTTGTATTCAATCCCGATGCAATTTCTGTGTTTCATCAACACTCTGATAGTCCACAGATTTCAGAATACGTCCAGATGTGCATCGGAAACTACTACTGGTCTTCCAGGGAACGATCAAAGCGTAGACTGTTTGAGACATTACTTTTAAGGAGGAATATGCGCATGGTGACTGTTGTACTCAATCCCGATGCAATTACTGTGTTCCATCAACACCCCGATAGTCTACACATTACAGAATGCCACCAGATGAGCATCGGAAACTACTACTGGTCTTCCAGGGAACGATCAAAGAATAGACTGTTTGAGACACTACTCCCTTGGAGGAAAGTGCGCATGGTGACTGTTGTATTCAATCCGGATGCCATTTCTGTGTTTCATCAACACTCTGATAGCCCACATTTACAGAATGCCTCCAGATGTGCATCGGAAACTACTACTGGTCTTCCAGGGAACGATCAAAGCGTAGACTGATTAGACATTACACCCATGGAGGATAGTGCGCATGGTGACTGTTGTACTCAATCCCGATGCAATTTCTGTGTTTCATCAACACTCTGATAGTCCACAGATTTCAGAATGCGTCCAGATGTGCATCGGAAACTACTACTGGTCTTCCAGGGAACGATCAAAGCGTAGACTGTTTGAGACATTACTTTTAAGGAGGAATATGCGCATGGTGACTGTTGTACTCAATCCCGATGCAATTACTGTGTTCCATCAACACCCCGATAGTCTACACATTACAGAATGCCACCAGATGAGCATCGGAAACTACTACTGGTCTTCCAGGGAACGATCAAAGAATAGACTCTTTGAGACACTACTGCCTTGGAGGAAAGTGCGCATGGTGACTGTTGTATTCAATCCCGACGCAATTTCTGTGTTTCATCAACACTCTGATAGTCCACAGATTACAGAAAGCATCCAGATGTGCTTCGGAAACTACTACTGGTCTTCCAGGAAACGATCAAAGCGTGGACTGTTAGAGACATTACTAAAATGGAGGAAAGTGCGCATAGTGACTGTTGTGTTCAATCCCGATGCAATTTCTGTGTTTCATCAACACTCTGATAGTCCACAGATTACAGAAAGCATCCAGATGTGCTTCGGAAACTACTACTGGTCTTCCAGGAAACGATCAAAGCGTGGACTGTTAGAGACATTACTAAAATGGAGGAAAGTGCGCATGGTGACTGTTGTACTCAATCCCGATGCAATTTCTGTGTTTCATCAACACTCTGATAGTCCACAGATTTCAGAATGCGTCCAGATGTGCATCGGAAACTACTACTGGTCTTCCAGGGAACGATCAAAGCGTAGACTGTTTCAGACATTACTTTTAAGGAGGAATATGCGCATGGTGACTGTTGTACTCAACCCCGATGCAATTTCTGTCTTTCATCAACACTCTGATAGTCCACAGTGTACAGAGAGCCTCCAGATGTGCATAGGAAACTACTACTGGTCTTCCAGGGAACGATCAAAGCGTAGACTGTTTGAGACATTACTTTTATGGAGGAAAGTGCGCATGTTGACTGCTGTATTCAATCCCGATGCAATTTCTGTGTTTCATCAACACTCTGATAGTCCACAGAGTACAGAAAGCCTCCAGATGTGCTTCGGAAACTACTACTGGTCTTCCAGGAAACGATCAAAGCGTGGACTGTTAGAGACATTACTAAAATGGAGGAAAGTGCGCATGGTGACTGTTGTGTTCAATCCCGATGCAATTTCTGTGTTTCATCAACATTCTGATAGTCCACAGATTGCAGAATGCGTCCAGATGTTCATCGTAAACTACTACTGGTCTTCCAGGGAACGATCCAAGCGTAGACTGTTTGAGACATTACTCCCATGGAGGACACTGCGCATGGTGACTCTTGTATTCAACCCCGATGCAATTTCTGTCTTTCATCAACACTATGATAGTCCACAGTGTACAGAAAACCTCTAGATGTGCATAGGAAACTACTACTGGTCTTCCAGGGTACGATCAAAGCGTAGACTGTTTGAGACATTACTTTTATGGAGGAAAGTGCGCATGTTGACTGTTGTATTCAATCCCGATGAAATTTCTGTGTTACATCAACACTCTGATAGTCCACATTTTACAGAATGCCTCCAGATGTGCATCGAAAACTACTACTGGTCTTCCAGGGAACTATGAAAGCGTAGACTGTATGAGACATTACTCCAATGGAGGAAAGTGCGCATGGTGACTGTTGTATTCAATCCCGATGCAATTTCTGTGTTTCATCAACACTCTGATAGTCCATAGATTACAGAATGCCTCCAGATGTTCATCGGAAACTACTACTGGTCTTCCAGGGAACGATCAAATCGTAGACTGTTTGAGAACTACTCCCATGGAGGAAAGTGCGCATGGTGACTGTTGTATTCATCAACACTCTGATAGACCACAGATTACAGAATGCTACCAGATGTGCATCGGAAACTACTACTGGTCTTCCAGGGAACGATCAAAGAATAGACTTTTTGAGACACTACTCCCTTGGAGGAAAGTGGGCATGGTGACTGTTGTATTCAATCCCGACGCAATTTCTGTGTTTCATCAACACTCTGATACTCCACAGATTACAGAATGCCTCCAGATGTGCATCGGAAACTACTACTGGTCTTCCAGGGAACGATCAAATTGTAGACTATTTGAGACATTACTCCCATCTAGGAAAGAGCGCATGGTGACTGTTGTATTCAATCGCGATGCAATTTCTGTGTTTCATCAACACTCTGATAGTTCACAGAGTGCAGAAAGCCTCCAGATGTGCTTCGGAAACTACTACTGGTCTTCCAGGGAACGATCAAAGCGTGGACTGTTAGAGACATTACTAGAATGGAGGAAAGTGCGCATGGCGACTGTTTTGTTCAATCCCGATGCAATTTCTGTGTTTCATCAACATTCTGATAGTCCACAGATTACAGAATGCCTCCAGATGTTCATCGTAAACTACTACTGGTCTTCCAGGGAACGATCAAAGCGTAGACTGTTTGAGACATTACTCCCATTGAGGAAAGTGCGCATGGTGACTGTTGTATTCAATCCCGATGCAATTTCTGTGTTTCATCAACACTCTGATAGTCCACAGATTTCAGAATGCGTCCAGATGTGCATCGGAAACTACTACTGGTCTTCCAGGGAACGATCAAAGCGTAGACTGTTTGAGACATTACTTTTAAGGAGGAATATGCGCATGGTGACTGTTGTACTCAATCCCGATGCAATTACTGTGTTCCATCAACACCCCGATAGTCTACACATTACAGAATGCCACCAGATGAGCATCGGAAACTACTACTGGTCTTCCAGGGAACGATCAAGGAATAGACTGTTTGAGACACTACTCCCTTGGAGGAAAGTGCGCATGGTGACTGTTGTATTCAATCCGGATGCAATTTCTGTGTTTCATCAACACTCTGATAGCCCACATTTACAGAATGCCTCCAGATGTGCATCGGAAACTACTACTGGTCTTCCAGGGAACGATCAAAGCGTAGACTGATTAGACATTACACCCATGGAGGATAGTGCGCATGGTGACTGTTGTACTCAATCCCGATGCAATTTCTGTGTTTCATCAACACTCTGATAGTCCACAGATTTCAGAATGCGTCCAGATGTGCATCGGAAACTACTACTGGTCTTCCAGGGAACGATCAAAGCGTAGACTGTTTGAGACATTACTTTTAAGGAGGAATATGCGCATGGTGACTGTTGTACTCAATCCCGATGCAATTACTGTGTTCCATCAACACCCCGATAGTCTACACATTACAGAATGCCACCAGATGAGCATCGGAAACTACTACTGGTCTTCCAGGGAACGATCAAAGAATAGACTCTTTGAGACACTACTGCCTTGGAGGAAAGTGCGCATGGTGACTGTTGTATTCAATCCCGACGCAATTTCTGTGTTTCATCAACACTCTGATAGTCCACAGATTACAGAAAGCATCCAGATGTGCTTCGGAAACTACTACTGGTCTTCCAGGAAACGATCAAAGCGTGGACTGTTAGAGACATTACTAAAATGGAGGAAAGTGCGCATAGTGACTGTTGTGTTCAATCCCGATGCAATTTCTGTGTTTCATCAACATTCTGATAGTCCACAGATTACAGAATGCCTCCAGATGTTCATCGTAAACTACTACTGGTCTTCCAGGGAACGATCCAAGCGTAGACTGTTTGAGACATTACTCCCATGGAGGACACTGCGCATGGTGACTCTTGTATTCAACCCCGATGCAATTTCTGTCTTTCATCAACACTCTGATAGTCCACAGTGTACAGAAAGCCTCTAGATGTGCATAGGAAACTACTACTGGTCTTCCAGGGAACGATCAAAGCGTAGACTGTTTGAGACATTACTTTTATGGAGGAAAGTGCGCATGTTGACTGTTGTATTCAATCCCGATGCACTTTCTGTGTTTCATCAACACTCTGATAGTCCACATTTTACAGAATGCCTCCAGATGTGCATCGAAAACTACTACTGGTCTTCCAGGGAACTATGAAAGCGTAGACTGTATGAGACATTACTCCAATGGAGGAAAGTGCGCATGGTGACTGTTATATTCAATCCCGACGCAATTTCTGTGTTTCATCAACACTCTGATACTCCACAGATTACAGAATGCCACCAGACGTGCATCGGAAACTACTACTGGTCTTCCAGGGAACGATCAAAGAATAGACGTTTTGAGACACTACTCTCTTGGAGGAAAGTGCGCATGGTGACTGTTGTATTCAATCCCGACGCAATTTCTGTGTTTCATCAACACTCTGATACTCCACAGAGTACAGAATGCCTCCAGATGTGCATCGGAAACTACTACTGGTCTTCCAGGGAACGATCAAAGTGTAGACTATTTGAGACATTACTCCCATCTAGGAAAGTGCGCATGGTGACTGTTGTATTCAATCGCGATGCAATTTCTGTGTTTCATCAACACTCTGATAGTCCACAGAGTACAGAAAGCCTCCAGATGTGCTTCGGAAACTACTACTGGTCTTCCAGGGAACGATCAAAGCGTGGACTGTTAGAGACATTACTAGAATGGAGGAAAGTGCGCATGGTGACTGTTTTGTTCAATCCCGATGCAATTTCAGTGTTTCATCAACATTCTGATAGTCCACAGATTACAGAATGCCTCCAGATGTTCATCGTAAACTACTACTGGTCTTCCAGGGAACGATCAAAGCGTAGACTGTTTGAGACATTACTCCCATGGAGGACACTGCGCATGGTGACTCTTGTATTCAACCCCGATGCAATTTCTGTCTTTCATCAACACTCTGATAGTCCACAGATTTCAGAATGCCTCCAGATGTGCATCGGAAACTACTACCGGTCTTCCAGGGAACGATCAAAGCGTAGACTGTTTGAGACATTACTTTTAAGGAGGAATATGCGCATGGTGACTGTTGTACTCAATCCCGATGCAATTACTGTGTTTCATCAACACCCCGATAGTCTACACATTACAGAATGCCACCAGATGAGCATCGGAAACTACTACTGGTCTTCCAAGGAACGATCAAAGAATAGACTGTTTGAGACACTACTCCCTTGGAGGAAAGTGCGCATGGTGACTGTTGTATTCAATCCCGACGCAATTTCTGTGTTTCATCAACACACTGATAGTCCACAGATTACAGAAAGCATCCAGATGTGCTTCGGAAACTACTACTGGTCTTCCAGGAAACGATCAAAGCGTGGACTGTTAGAGACATTACTAAAATGGAGGAAAGGGCGCATGTTGACTGTTGTATTCAATCCCGATGCAATTTCTGTGTTTCATCAACACTCTGATAGTCCACATTTTACAGAATGCCTCCAGATGTGCTTCGGAAACTACTACTGGTCTTCCAGGAAACGATCAAAGCGTGGACTGTTAGAGACATTACTAAAATGGAGGAAAGTGCGAATATTGACTGTTGTATTCAATCCCGATGCAATTTCTGTGTTTCATCAACATTCTGATAGTCCACAGATCACAGAATGCCTCCAGATGTTCATCGTAAACTACTACTGGTCTTCCAGGGAACGATCCAAGCGTAGACTGTTTGAGACATTACTCCCATGGAGGACACTGCGCATGGTGACTTTGTATTCAACCCCGATGCAATTTCTGTCTTTCATCAACACTCTGATAGTCCACAGTGTACAGAAAGCCTCTAGATGTGCATAGGAAACTACTACTGGTCTTCCAGGGAACGATCAAAGCGTAGACTGTTTGAGACATTACTTTTATGGAGGAAAGTGCGCATGTTGACTGTTGTATTCAATCCCGATGCACTTTCTGTGTTTCATCAACACTCTGATAGTCCACATTTTACAGAATGCCTCCAGATGTGCATCGAAAATTACTACTGGTCTTCCAGGGAACTATGAAAGCGTAGACTGTATGAGACATTACTCCAATGGAGGAAAGTGCGCATGGTGACTGTTATATTCAATCCCGATGCAATTTCTGTGTTTCATCAACACTCTGATAGTCCATAGATTACAGAATGCCTCCAGATGTTCATCGGAAACTACTACTGGTCTTCCAGGGAACGATCAAATCGTAGACTGTTTGAGACATTACTTTTATGGGGGATTGTGCGCATGGCGACTGTTGTATTCAATCCCGATGCAATTTCTGTGTTTCATCAACACTCTAATAGTCCACAGATTACAGAATGCCTCCATATGTGCATGGGAAACTACTACTGGTCTTACAGGGAACGATCAAAGCGTAGACTGTTTGAGAATTACTCCCATGGAGGAAAGTGCGCATGGTGACTGTTGTATTCATCAACACTCTGATAGACCACAGATTACAGAATGCTACCAGATGTGCAGCGGAAACTACTACTGGTCTTCCAGGGAACGATCAAAGCGTAGACTGTACGAGACATACCTCCCGTGGAGGAAAGTGCGCATGGTGACTGTTGTATTCTTTCCCGATGCAATTTCTGTGTTTCTTTAACACTCTGATAGTCCACAGATTACAGATTGCCACCAGACGTGCATCGGAAACTACTACTGGTCTTCCAGGGAACGATCAAAGAATAGACTTTTTGAGACACTACTCCCTTGGAGGAAAGTGCGCATGGTGACTGTTGTATTCAATCCCGACGCAATTTCTGTGTTTCATCAACACTCTGATACTCCACAGATTACAGAATGCCTCCAGATGTGCATCGGAAACTACTACTGGTCTTCCAGGGAACGATCAAAGTGTAGACTATTTGAGACATTACTCCCATCTAGGAAAGTGCGCATGGTGACTGTTGTATTCAATCCCGATGCAATTTCTGTGTTTCATCAACACTCTGAAACTCCACAGATTACAGAATGCCTCCAGATGTGCTTCGGAAACTACTACTGGTCTTCCAGGGAACGATCAAAGCGTGGACTGTTGGAGACATTACTAGAATGGAGGAAAGTGCGCATGGTGACTGTTTTGTTCAATCCCGATGCAATTTCTGTGTTTCATCAACATTCTGATAGTCCACAGATTACAGAATGCCTCCAGATGTTCATCGTAAACTACTACTGGTCTTCCAGGGAACGATCAAAGCGTAGACTGTTTGAGACATTACTCCCATGGAGGACACTGCGCATGGTGACTCTTGTATTCAACCCCGATGCAATTTCTGTCTTTCATCAACACTCTGATAGTCCACAGTGTACAGAAAGCCTCTAGATGTGCATAGGAAACTACTACTGGTCTTCTGGGGAACGATCATAGCGTAGACTGTTAGAGACATTACTCCCATGGCGGAAAGTGCGCATGGTGACTGTTGTATTCAATCCGGATGCAATTTCTGTGTTTCATCAACACTCTGATAGCCCACATTTACAGAATGCCTCCAGATGTGCATCGGAAACTACTACTGGTCTTCTAGGGAACGATCAAAGCGTAGACTGATTAGACATTACACCCATGGAGGATAGTGCGCATGGTGACTGTTGTATTCAATCCCGATGCAATTTCTGTGTTTCATCAACACTCTGATAGTCCACAGATTTCAGAATGCCTCCAGATGTGCATCGGAAACTACTACCGGTCTTCCAGGGAACGATCAAAGCGTAGACTGTTTGAGACATTACTTTTAAGGAGGAATATGCGCATGGTGACTGTTGTACTCAATCCCGATGCAATTACTGTGTTTCATCAACACCCCGATAGTCTACACATTACAGAATGCCACCAGATGAGCATCGGAAACTACTACTGGTCTTCCAAGGAACGATCAAAGAATAGACTGTTTGAGACACTACTCCCTTGGAGGAAAGTGCGCATGGTGACTGTTGTAGTCAATCCCGACGCAATTTCTGTGTTTCATCAATACTCTGATAGTCCACAGACTACAGAATGCCTCCAGATGTGCATCGTAAACTACTACTGGTCTTCCAGGGAACGATCAAAACGTAGACTGTTTGAGACATTACCACCATGGAGGAAAGTGCACTTGGTGACTGTTGTATTCAATCCCGATGCAATTTCTATGTTTCATCAACACTCTGATAGTCCACATTTTACAGAATGCCTCCAGATGTGCATCGAAAACTACTACTGGTCTTCCAGGGAACTATGAAAGCGTAGACTGTATGAGACATTACTCCAATGGAGGAAAGTGCGCATGGTGACTGTTGTATTCAATCCCGATGCAATTTCTGTGTTTCATCATCACTCTGATAGTCCATAGATTACAGAATGCCTCCAGATGTTCATCGGAAACTACTACTGGTCTTCCAGGGAACGATCAAATCGTAGACTGTTTGAGACATTACTTTTATGGGGGATTGTGCGCATGGCGACTGTTGTATTCAATCCCGATGCAATTTCTGTGTTTCATCAACACTCTAATTGTCCACAGATTACAGAAAGCCTCCATATGTGCATGGGAAACTACTACTGGTCTTACAGGGAACGATCAAAGCGTAGACTGTTTGAGAATTACTCCCATGGAGGAAAGTGCGCATGGTGACTGTTGTATTCATCAACACTCTGATAGACCACAGATTACAGAATGCTACCAGATGTGCATCGGAAACTACTACTGGTATCCAGGGAACGATCAAAGCGTAGACTGTACGAGACATACCTCCCGTGGAGGAAAGTGCGCATGGTGACTGTTGTATTCATTCCCGATGCAATTTCTGTGTTTCTTTAACACTCTGATAGTCCACAGATTACAGAATGCCACCAGATGTGCATCGGAAACAACTACTGGTCTTCCAGGGAACGATCAAAGAATAGACTTTTTGAGACACTACTCCCTTGGAGGAAAATGCGCATGGTGACTGTTGTATTCAATCCCGACGCAATTTCTGTGTTTCATCAACACTCTGATACTCCACAGATTACAGAATGCCTCCAGATGTGCATCGGAAACTACTAGTTGTCTTCCAGGGAACGATCAAAGTGTAGACTATTTGAGACATTACTCCCATCTAGGAAAGTGCGCATGGTGACTGTTGTATTCAATCGCGATGCAATTTCTGTGTTTCATCAACACTCTGATAGTCCACAGAGTACAGAAAGCCTCCAGATGTGCTTCGGAAACTACTACTGGTCTTCCAGGGAACGATCAAAGCGTGGACTGTTAGAGACATTTCTAGAATGGAGGAAAGTGCGCATGGTGACTGTTTTGTTCAATCCCGATGCAATTTCTGTGTTTCATCAACATTCTGAAAGTCCACAGTGTACAGAAAGCCTCTAGATGTACATAGGAAACTACTACTGGTCTTCTGGGTAACGATCATAGCGTAGACTGTTAGAGACATTACTCCCATGGAGGAAAGTGCGCATGGTGACTGTTGTATTCAATCCGGATGCAATTTCTGTGTTTCATCAACACTCTGATAGCCCACATTTACAGAATGCCTCCAGATGTGCATCGGAAACTACTACTGGTCTTCCAGGGAACGATCAAAGCGTAGACTGATTAGACATTACACCCATGGAGGATAGTGCGCATGGTGACTGTTGTATTCAATCCCGATGCAATTTCTGTGTTTCATCAAAACTCTGATAGTCCACAGATTTCAGAATGCCTCCAGATGTGCATCGGAAACTACTACTGGTCTTCCAGGGAACGATCAAAGCGTAGACTGTTTGAGACATTACTTTTAAGGAGGAATATGCGCATGGTGACTGTTGTACTCAATCCCGATGCAATTACTGTGTTTCATCAACACCCCGATAGTCTACACATTACAGAATGCCACCAGATGAGCATCGGAAACTACTACTGGTTTTCCAGGGAACGATTAAAGAATAGACTGTTTGAGACACTACTCCCTTGGAGGAAAGTGCGCATGGTGACTATTGTATTCAATCCCGACGCAATTTCTGTGTTTCATCAACACTCTTATAGTCCACAGATTACAGAAAGCATCCAGATGTGCTCTGGAAACTACTACTGATCTTCCAGGAAACGATCAAAGCGTGGACTGTTAGAGACATTACTAAAATGGAGGACACTGCACATGGTGACTCTTGTATTCAACCCCGATGCAATTTCTGTCTTTCATCAACACTCTGATAGTCCACAGTGTACAGAAAGCCTCTAGATGTGCATAGGTAACTACTACTGGTCTTCTGGGGAACGATCATAGCGTAGACTGTTAGAGACATTACTCCCATGGAGGAAAGTGCGCATGGTGACTGTTGTATTCAATCCGGATGCAATTTCTGTGTTTCATCAACACTCTGATAGCCCACATTTACAGAATGCCTCCAGATGTGCATCGGAAACTACTACTGTTCTTCCAGGGAACGATCAAAGCGTAGACTGATTAGACATTACACCCTTGGAGGATAGTGCGCATGGTGACTGTTGTATTCAATCCCGATGCAATTTCTGTGTTTCATCAACACTCTGATAGTCCACAGATTTCAGAATGCCTCCAGATGTGCATCGTAAACTACTACTGGTCTTCCAGGGAACGATCCAAGCGTAGACTGTTTGAGACATTACTCCCATGGAGGACACTGCGCATGGTGACTCTTGTATTCAACCCCGATGCAATTTCTGTCTTTCATCAACACTCTGATAGTCCACAGTGTACAGAAAGCCTCTAGATGTGCATAGGAAACTACTACTGGTCTTCCAGGGAACGATCAAAGCGTAGACTGTTTGAGACATTACTTTTATGGAGGAAAGTGCGCATGTTGACTGTTGTATTCAATCCCGATGCAATTTCTGTGTTTCATCAACACTCTGATAGTCCACATTTTACTGAATGCCTCCAGATGTGCATCGAAAACTACTACTGGTCTTCTAGGGAACTATGAAAGCGTAGACTGTATGAGACATTACTCCAATGGAGGAAAGTGCGCATGATGACTGTTGTATTCAATCCGGATGCAATTTCTGTGTTTCATCAACACTCTAATAGTCCACAGATTACAGAATGCCTCCATAAGTGCATGGGAAACTACTACTGGTCTTACAGGGAACGATCAAAGCGTAGACTGTTTGAGAATTACTCCCATGGAGAAAAGTGCGCATGGTGACTGTTGTATTCATCAACACTCTGATAGGCCACAGATTACAGAATGCTACCAGATGTGCATCGGAAACTACTACTGGTCTTCCAGGGAACGATCAAAGCGTAGACTGTACGAGACATACCTCCCGTGGAGGAAAGTGCGCATGGTGACTGTTGTATTCATTTCCGATGCAATTTCTGTGTTTCCTTAACACTCTGATAGTCCACAGATTACAGAATGCCACCAGATGTGCATCGGAAACTACTACTGGTCTTCCAGGGAACTATCAAAGAATAGACTGTTTGAGACACTACTCCCTTGGAGGAAAGTGCGCATGGTGACTGTTGTATTCAATCCCGACGCAATTTCTGTGTTTCATCAACACTCTGATACTCCACAGATTACAAAATGCCTCCAGATGTGCATCGGAAACTACTACTGGTCTTCCAGGGAACGATCAAAGTGTAGACTATTTGAGACATTACTCCCATCTAGGAAAGTGCGCATGGTGACTGTTGTATTCAATCGCGATGCAATTTCTGTGTTTCATCAACACTCTGATAGTCCACAGAGTACAGAAAGCCTCCAGATGTGCTTCGGAAACTACTACTGGTCTTCCAGGGAACGATCAAAGCGTGGACTGTTAGAGACATTACTAGAATGGAGGATAGTGCGCATGGTGACTGTTTTGTTCAATCCCGATGCAATTTCTGTGTTTCATCAACATTCTGATAGTCCACAGATTACAGAATGCCTCCAGATGTTCATCGTAAACTACTACTGGTCTTCCAGGGAACGATCAAAGCGTAGACTGTTTGAGACATTACTCCCATGGAGGACACTGCGCATGGTGACTCTTGTATTCAACCTCGATGCAATTCCTGTCTTTCATCAACACTCTGATAGTCCACAGTGTACAGAAAGCCTCTAGATGTGCATAGGAAACTACTACTGGTCTTCTGGGGAACGATCATAGCGTAGACTGTTAGAGACATTACTCCCATGGAGGAAAGTGCGCATGGTGACTGTTGTATTCAATCCGGATGCAATTTCTGTGTTTCATCAACACTCTGATAGCCCACATTTACAGAATGCCTCCAGATGTGCATCGGAAACTACTACTGGTCTTCCAGGGAACGATCAAAGCGTAGACTGATTAGACATTACACCCATGGAGGATAGTGCGCATGGTGACTGTTGTATTCAATCCCGATGCAATTTCTGTGTTTCATCAAAACTCTGATAGTCCACAGATTTCAGAATGCCTCCAGATGTGCATCGGAAACTACTACTGGTCTTCCAGGGAACGATCAAAGCGTAGACTGTTTGAGACATTACTTTTAAGGAGGAATATGCGCATGGTGACTGTTGTACTCAATCCCGATGCAATTACTGTGTTTCATCAACACCCCGATAGTCTACACATTACAGAATGCCACCAGATGAGCATCGGAAACTACTACTGGTTTTCCAGGGAACGATCAAAGAATAGACTGTTTGAGACACTACTCCCTTGGAGGAAAGTGCGCATGGTGACTATTGTATTCAATCCCGACGCAATGTCTGTGTTTCATCAACACTCTTATAGTCCACAGATTACAGAAAGCATCCAGATGTGCTCTGGAAACTACTACTGGTCTTCCAGGAAACGATCAAAGCGTGGACTGTTAGAGACATTACTAAAATGGAGGACACTGCACATGGTGACTCTTGTATTCAACCCCGATGCAATTTCTGTCTTTCATCAACACTCTGATAGTCCACAGTGTACAGAAAGCCTCTAGATGTGCATAGGAAACTACTACTGGTCTTCCAGGGAACGATCAAAGCGTAGACTGTTTGAGACATTACTTTTATGGAGGAAAGTGCGCATGTTGTATGTTGTATTCAATCCCGATGCAATTTCTGTGTTTCATCAACACTCTAATAGTCCACAGATTACAGAATGCCTCCATATGTGCATGGGAAACTACTACTGGTCTTACAGGGAACAATCAAAGCGTAGACTGTTTGAGAATTACTCCCATGGAGGAAAGTGCGCATGGTGACTGTTGTATTCATCAACACTCTGATAGGCCACAGATTACAGAATGCTACCAGATGTGCATCGGAAACTACTACTGGTCTTCCAGGGAACGATCAAAGCGTAGACTGTACGAGACATACCTCCCGTGGAGGAAAGTGCGCATGGTGACTGTTGTATTCATTTCCGATGCAATTTCTGTGTTTCCTTAACACTCTGATAGTCCACAGATTACAGAATGCCACCAGATGTGCATCGGAAACTACTACTGGTCTTCCAGGGAACTATCAAAGAATAGACTGTTTGAGACACTACTCCCTTGTAGGAAAGTGCGCATGGTGACTGTTTTATTCAATCCCGACGCAATTTCTGTGTTTCATCAACACTCTGATACTAGACAGATTACAAAATGCCTCCAGATGTGCATCGGAAACTACTACTGGTCTTCCAGGGAACGATCAAAGTGTAGACTATTTGAGACATTACTCCCATCTAGGAAAGTGCGCATGGTGACTGTTGTATTCAATCGCGATGCAATTTCTGTGTTTCATCAACACTCTGATAGTCCACAGAGTACAGAAAGCCTCCAGATGTGCTTCGGAAACTACTACTGGTCTTCCAGGGAACGATCAAAGCGTGGACTGTTAGAGACATTACTAGAATGGAGGATAGTGCGCATGGTGACTGTTTTGTTCAATCCCGATGCAATTTCTGTGTTTCATCAACATTCTGATAGTCCACAGATTACAGAATGCCTCCAGATGTTCATCGTAAACTACTACTGGTCTTCCAGGGAACGATCAAAGCGTAGACTGTTTGAGACATTACTCCCATGGAGGACACTGCGCATGGTGACTCTTGTATTCAACCTCGATGCAATTCCTGTCTTTCATCAACACTCTGATAGTCCACAATGTACAGAAAGCCTCTAGATGTGCATAGGAAACTACTACTGGTCTTCTGGGGAACGATCATAGCGTAGACTGTTAGAGACATTACTCCCATGGAGGAAAGTGCGCATGGTGACTGTTGTATTCAATCCGGATGCAATTTCTGTGTTTCATCAACACTCTGATAGCCCACATTTACAGAAAGCCTCCAGATGTGCATCGGAAACTACTACTGTTCTTCCAGGGAACGATCAAAGCGTAGACTGATTAGACATTACACCCATGGAGGATAGTGCGCATGGTGACTGTTGTATTCAATCCCGATGCAATTTCTGTGTTTCATCAACACTCTGATAGTCCACAGATTTCAGAATGCCTCCAGATGTGCATCGGAAACTACTACTGGTCTTCCAGGGAACGATCAAAGCGTAGACTGTTTGAGACATTACTTTTAAGGAGTAATATGCGCATGGTGACTGTTGTACTCAATCCCGATGCAATTACTGTGTTTCATCAACACCCCGATAGTCTACACATTACAGAATGCCACCAGATGAGCATCGGAAACTACTACTGGTCTTCCAGGGAACGGTCAAAGAATAGACTGTTTGAGACACTACTCCCTTGGAGGAAAGTGCGCATGGTGGCTGTTGTATTCAATCCCGACGAAATTTCTGTGTTTCATCAACACTCTGATAGACCACAGATTACAGAAAGCATCCAGATGTGCTTCGGAAACTACTACTGGTCTTCCAGGAAACGATCAAAGCGTGGACTGTTAGAGACATTACTAAAATGGAGGAAAGAGCGCATGGTGACTGTTGTGTTCAATCCCGATGCAATTTCTGTGTTTCATCAACATTCTGATAGTCCACAGATTACAGAATGCCTCCAGATGTTCATCGTAAACTACTACTGGTCTTCCAGGGAACGATCCAAGCGTCGACTGTTTGAGACATTACTCCCATGGAGGACACTGCGCATGGTGACTCTTGTATTCAACCCCGATGCAATTTCTGTCTTTCATCAACACTCTGATAGTCCACAGTGTACAGAAAGCCTCTAGATGTGCATAGGAAACTACTACTGGTCTTCCAGGGAACGATCAAAGCGTAGACTGTTTGAGACATTACTCCCATGGAGGACACTGCGCATGGTGACTCTTGTATTCAACCCCGATGCAATTTCTGTCTTTCATCAACACTCTGATAGTCCACAGTGTACAGAAAGCCTCTAGATGTGCATAGGAAACTACTACTGGTCTTCTGGGGAACGATCATAGCGTAGACTGTTAGAGACATTACTCCCATGGAGGAAAGTGCGCATGGTGACTGTTGTATTCAATCCGGATGCAATTTCTGTGTTTCATCAACACTCTGATAGCCCACATTTACAGAATGCCTCCAGATGTGCATCGGAAACTACTACTGGTCTTCCATGGAACGATCAAAGCGTAGACTGATTAGACATTACACCCATGGAGGATAGTGCGCATGGTGACTGTTGTATTCAATCCCGATGCAATTTCTGTGTTTCATCAACACTCTGATAGTCCACAGATTTCAGAATGCCTCCAGATGTGCATCGGAAACTACTACTGGTCTTCCAGGGAACGATCAAAGCGTAGACTGTTTGAGACATTACTTTTAAGGAGGAATATGCGCATGGTGACTGTTGTACTCAATCCCGATGCAATTACTGTGTTTCATCAACACCCCGATAGTCTACACATTACAGAATGCCAATAGATGAGCATCGGAAACTACTACTGGTCTTCCAGGGAACGATCAAAGAATAGACTGTTTGAGACACTACTCCCTTGGTGGAAAGTGCGCATGGTGACTGTTGTATTCAATCCCGACGCAATTTCTGTGTTTCATCAACACTCTGATAGTCCACAGATTACAGAAAGCATCCAGATGTGCTTCGGAAACTCCTACTGGTCTTCCAAGAAACGATCAAAGCGTGGACTGTTAGAGACATCACTAAAATGGAGGAAAGTGCGCATGGTGAGTGTTGTGTTCAATCCCGATGCAATTTCTGTGTTTCATCAACATTCTGATAGTCCACAGATTACAGAATGCCTCCAGATGTTCATCGTAAACTACTACTGGTCTTCCAGGGAACGATCAAAGCTTAGACTGTTTGAGAATTACTCCCATGGAGGAAAGTGCGCATGGTGACTGTTGTATTCACCAACACTCTGATATTCCACAGATTACAGAATGCTATCAGATGTGCATCGGAAACTACTACTGGTCTTCCAGGGAACGATCAAAGCGTAGACTGTTTGAGACATTTCTTTTATGGAGGAAAGTGCGCATGTTGACTGTTGTATTCAATCCCGATGCAATTTCTGTGTTTCATCAACGCTCTGATAGTCCACATTTTACAGAATGCCTCCAGATGTGCATCGAAAACTACTACTGGTCATCCAGGGAACTATGAAAGCGTAGACTGTATGAGACATTACTCCAATGGAGGAAAGTGCGCATGGTGACTGTTGTATTCAATCCCGATGCAATTTCTGTGTTTCATCAACACTCTGATAGTCCATTGATTACAGAATGCCTCCAGAAGTTCATCGGAAACTACTACTGGTCTTCCAGGGAACGATCAAATCGTAGACTGTTTGAGACATTACTTTTATGGGGGATTGTGCGCATGGCGACTGTTGTATTCAATCCCGATGCAATTTCTGTGTTTCATCAACACTCTAATAGTCCACAGATTACAGAATGCCTCCATATGTGCATGGGAAACTACTACTGGTCTTACAGGGAACGATCAAAGCGTAGACTGTTTGAGAATTACTCCCATGGAGGAAAGTGCGCATGGTGACTGTTGTATTCACCAACACTCTGATATTCCACAGATTACAGAATGCTACCAGATGTGCATCGGAAACTACTACTGGTCTTCCAGGGAACGATCAAAGCGTAGACTGTACGAGACATACCTCCCGTGGAGGAAAGTGCGCATGGTGACTGTTGTATTCATTCCCGATGCAATTTCTGTGTTTCTTTAACACTCTGATAGTCCACAGATTACAGAATGCCACCAGATGTGCATCGGAAACTACTACTGGTCTTCCAGGGAACTATCAAAGAATAGACTGTTTGAGACACTACTCCCTTGGAGGAAAGTGCGCATGGTGACTGTTGTATTCAATCCCGACGCAATTTCTGTGTTTCATCAACACTCTGATACTCCACAGATTACAGAATGCCTCCAGATGTGCATCGGAAACTACTACTGGTCTTCCAGGGAACGATCAAAGTGTAGACTATTTGAGACATTACTCCCATCTAGGAAAGTGCGCATGGTGACTGTTGTATTCAATCGCGATGCAATTTCTGTTTTTCATCAACACTCTGATAGTCCACAGAGTACAGAAAGCCTCCAGATGTGCTTCGGAAACTACTACTGGTCTTCCAGGGAACGATCAAAGCGTGGACTGTTAGAGACATTACTAGAATGGAGGAAAGTGCGCATGGTGACTGTTTTGTTCAAACCCGATGCAATTTCTGTGTTTCATCAACATTATGATAGTCCACAGATTACAGAATGTCTCCAGATGTTCATCGTAAACTACTACTGGTCTTCCAGGGAACGATCAAAGCGTAGACTGTTTGAGACATTACTCCCATGGAGGACACTGCGCATGGTGACACTTGTATTCAACCCCGATGCAATTTCTGTGTTTCATCAACACTCTCATAGCCCACATTTACAGAATGCCTCCAGATGTGCATCGGAAACTACTACTGGTCTTCCATGGAACGATCAAAGCGTAGACTGATTAGACATTACACCCATGGAGGATAGTGCGCATGGTGACTGTTGTATTCAATCCCGAAGCAATTTCTGTGTTTCATCAACATTCTGATAGTCCACAGATTACAGAATGCCTCCAGATGCTCATCGTAAACTACTACTGGTCTTCCAGGGAACGATCCAAGCGTAGACTGTTTGAGACATTACTTTTATGGGGGATTGTGCGCATGGCGACTGTTGTATTCAATCCGGATGCAATTTCTGTGTTTCATCAACACTCTAATAGTCCACAGATTACAGAATGCCTCCATATGTGCATGGGAAACTACTACTGGTCTTACAGGGAACGATCAAAGCGTAGACTGTTTGAGAATTACTCCCATGGAGGAAAGTGCGCATGGTGACTGTTGTATTCATCAACACTCTGATAGGCCACAGATTACAGAATGCTACCAGATGTGCATCGGAAACTACTACTGGTCTTCCAGGGAACGATCAAAGCGTAGACTGTACGAGACATACCTCCCGTGGAGGAAAGTGCGCATGGTGACTGTTGTATTCATTCCCGATGCAATTTCTGTGTTTCTTTAACACTCTGATAGTCCACAGATTACAGAATGCCACCAGATGTGAATCGGAAACTACTACTGGTCTTCCAGGGAACTATCAAAGAATAGACTGTTTGAGACACTACTCCCTTGGAGGAAAGTGCGCATGGTGACTGTTGTATTCAATCCCGACGCAATTTCTGTATTTCATCAACACTCTGATACTCCACAGATTACAGAATGCCTCCAGATGTTCATCGTAAACTACTACTGGTCTTCCAGGGAACGATCAAAGCGTAGACTGTTTGAGACATTACTCCCATGGAGGACACTGCGCATGGTGACTCTTGTATTCAACCCCGATGCAATTTCTGTCTTTCATCAACACTCTGATAGTCCACAGTGTACAGAAAGCCTCTAGATGTGCATAGGAAACTACTACTGGTCTTCTGGGGAACGATCATAGCGTAGACTGTTAGAGACATTACTCCCATGGAGGAAAGTGCGCATGGTGACTGTTGTTTTCAATTCGGATGCAATTTCTGTGTTTCATCAACACTCTGATAGCCCACATTTACAGAATGCCTCCAGATGTGCATCGGAGACTACTACTGGTCTTCCAGGGAACGATCAAAGCGTAGACTGATTAGACATTACACCCATGGAGGATAGTGCGCATGGTGACTGTTGTATTCAATCCCGATGCAATTTCTGTGTTTCATCAACACTCTGATAGTCCACAGATTTCAGAATGCCTCCAGTTGTGCATCGGAAACTACTACTGGTCTTCCGGGGAACGATCAAAGCGTAGACTTTTTGAGACATTACATTTAAGGAGGAATATGCGCATGGTGACTGTTGTACTCAATCCCGATGCAATTACTGTGTTTCATCAACACCCCGATAGTCTACACATTACAGAATGCCACCAGATGAGCATCGGAAACTACTACTGGTCTTCCAGGGAACGGTCAAAGAATAGACTGTTTGAGACACTACTCCCTTGGAAGAAAGTGCGCATGGTGGCAGTTGTATTCAATCCCGACGCAATTTCTGTGTTTCATCAACACTCTGATAGTCCACAGATTACAGAAAGCATCCAGATGTGCTTCGGAAACTACTACTGGTCTTCCAGGAAACGATCAAAGCGTGGACTGTTAGAGACATTACTAAAATGGAGGAAAGTGCGCATGGTGACTGTTGTGTTCAATCCCGATGCAGTTTCTGTGTTTCATCAACACTCTGTTAGTCCACATTTTACACAATGCCTCCAGATGTGCATCGAAAACTACTAGTGGTCATCCAGGGAACTATGAAAGCGTAGACTGTATGAGACATTACTCCAATGGAGGAAAGTGCTCATGGTGACTGTTGTATTCAATCCCGATGCAATTTCTGTGTTTCATCAACACTCTGATAGTCCATTGATTACAGAATGCCTCCAGATGTTCATCGGAAACTACTACTGGTCTTCCAGGAAACGATCAAAGCGTGGACTGTTAGAGACATTACTAAAATGGAGGAAAGTGCGCATGTTGACTATTGTATTCAATCCCGATGCAATTTCTGTGTTTCATCAACACTCTGTTAGTCGACATTTTACACAATGCCTCCAGATGTGCATCGAAAACTACTACTGGTCATCCAGGGAACTATGAAAGCGTAGACTGTATGAGACATTACTCCAATGGAGGAAAGTGCGCATGGTGACTGTTGTATTCAATCCCGATGCAATTTCTGTGTTTCATCAACACTCTGATAGTCCATTGATTACAGAATGCCTCCAGATGTTCATCGGAAACTACTACTGGTCTTCCAGGGAACGATCAAATCGTAGACTGTTTGAGACATTACTTTTATGGGGGATTGTGCGCATGGCGACTGTTGTATTCAATCCGGATGCAATTTCTGTGTTTCATCAACACTCTAATAGTCCACAGATTACAGAATGCCTCCATATGTGCATGGGAAACTACTACTGGTCTTACAGGGAACGATCAAAGCGTAGACTGTTTGAGAATTACTCCCATGGAGGAAAGTGCGCATGGTGACTGTTGTATTCATCAACACTCTGATAGGCCACAGATTACAGAATGCTACCAGATGTGCATCGGAAACTACTACTGGTCTTCCAGGGAACGATCAAAGCGTAGACTGTACGAGACATACCTCCCGTGGAGGAAAGTGCGCATGGTGACTGTTGTATTCATTCCCGATGCAATTTCTGTGTTTCTTTAACACTCTGATAGTCCACAGATTACAGAATGCCACCAGATGTGCATCGGAAACTACTACTGGTCTTCCAGGGAACTATCAAAGAATAGACTGTTTGAGACACTACTCCCTTGGAGGAAAGTGCGCATGGTGACTGTTGTATTCAATCCCGACGCAATTTCTGTATTTCATCAACACTCTGATACTCCACAGATTACAGAATGCCTCCAGATGTGCATCGGAAACTACTACTGGTCTTCCAGAGAACGATCAAAGTGTAGACTACTTGAGACATTACTCCCATCTAGGAAAGTGCGCATGGTGACTGTTGTATTCAATCGCGATGCAATTTCTGTGTCTCATCAACACTCTGATAGTCCACAGAGTACAGAAAGCCTCCAGATGTGCTTCGGAAACTACTACTGGTCTTCCAGGGAACGATCAAAGCGTGGACTGTTAGAGACATTACTAGAATGGAGGAAAGTGCGCATGGTAACTGTTTTGTTCAAACCCGATGCAATATCTGTGTTTCATCAACATTCTGATAGTCCACAGATTACAGAATGTCTCCAGATGTTCATCGTAAACTACTACTGGTCTTCCAGGGAACGATCAAAGCGTAGACTGTTTGAGACATTACTCCCATGGAGGACACTGCGCATGGTGACTCTTGTATTCAACCACGATGCAATTTCTGTCTTTCATCAACACTCTGATAGTCCACAGTGTACAGAAAGCCTCTAGATGTGCATAGGAAACTACTACTGGTCTTCTGGGGAACGATCATAGCGTAGACTGTTAGAGACATTACTCCCATGGAGGAAAGTGCGCATGGTGACTGTTGTTTTCAATTCGGATGCAATTTCTGTGTTTCATCAACACTCTGATAGCCCACATTTACAGAATGCCTCCAGATGTGCATCGGAAACTACTACTGGTCTTCCAGGGAACGATCAAAGCGTAGACTGATTAGACATTACACCCATGGAGGATAGTGCGCATGGTGACTGTTGTATTCAATCCCGATGCAATTTCTGTGTTTCATCAACACTCTGATAGTCCACAGATTTCAGAATGCCTCCAGTTGTGCATCGGAAACTACTACTGGTCTTCCAGGGAACGATCAAAGCGTAGACTTTTTGAGACATTACATTTAAGGAGGAATATGCGCATGGTGACTGTTGTACTCAATCCCGATGCAATTACTGTGTTTCATCAACACCCCGATAGTCTACACATTACAGAATGCCACCAGATGAGCATCGGAAACTACTACTGGTCTTCCAGGGAACGGTCAAAGAATAGACTGTTTGAGACACTACTCCCTTGGAAGAAAGTGCGCATGGTGGCAGTTGTATTCAATCCCGACGCAATTTCTGTGTTTCATCAACACTCTGATAGTCCACAGATTACAGAAAGCATCCAGATGTGCTTCGGAAACTACTACTGGTCTTCCAGGAAACGATCAAAGCGTGGACTGTTAGAGACATTACTAAAATGGAGGAAAGTGCGCATGGTGACTGTTGTGTTCAATCCCGATGCAGTTTCTGTGTTTCATCAACATTCTGATAGTCCACAGATTACAGAATGCCTCCAGATGTTCATCGTAAACTACTACTGGTCTTCCAGGGAACCATCCAAGCGTAGACTGTTTGAGACATTACTCCCATGGAGGGCACTGCGCATGGTGACTCTTGTATTCAACCCCGATGCAATTTCTGTCTTTCATGAACACTCTGATAGTCCACAGTGTACAGAAAGCCTCTAGATGTGCATAGGAAACTACTACTGGTCTTCCAGGGAACGATCAAAGCGTAGACTGTTTGAGACATTACTTTTATGGAGGAAAGTGCGCATGTTGACTGTTGTATTCAATCCCGATGCAATTTCTGTGTTTCATCAACACTCTGATAGTCCACATTTTACAGAATGCCTCCCGATGTGCATCGAAAACTACTACTGGTCTTCAAGGGAACTATGAAAGCGTAGACTGTATGAGACATTACTGCAATGGAGGAAAGTGCGCATGGTGACTGTTGTATTCAATCCCGATGCAATTTCTGTGTTTCATCAACACTCTGATAGTCCATAGATTACACAATGCCTCCAGATGTTCATCGGAAACTACTACTGGTCTTCCAGGGAACGAACAAATCGTAGACTGTTTGAGACATTACTTTTATGGGGGATTGTGCGCATGGCGACTGTTGTATTCAATCCCGATGCAATTTCTGTGTTTCATCAACACTCTAATAGTCCACGGATTACAGAATGCCTCCATATGTGCATCGGAAACTACTACTGGTCTTCCAGGGATCTATCAAAGAATAGACTGTTTGAGACACTACTCGCTTGGAGGAAAGTGCGCATGGTGACTGTTGTATTCAATCCCGACGCAATTTCTGTGTTTCATCAACACACTGATACCCCACAGATTACAGAATGCCTCCAGATGTGCATCGAAAACTACTACTCGTCTTCCAGGGAACGATCAAAATGTAGACTATTTGAGACATTACTCCCATCTAGGAAAGTGCGCATGGTGACTGTTGTATTCAATCGCGATGCAATTTCTGTGTTTCATTAACACTCTGATAGTCCACAGAGTACAGAAAGCCTCCAGATGTGCTTCGGAAACTACTACTGGTCTTCCAGGGAACGATCAAAGCGTTGACTGTTAGAGACATTACTAGAATGGAGGAAAGTGCGCATGGTGACTGTTTTGTTCAATCCCGAAGCAATTTCTGTGTTTCATCAACATTCTGATAGTCCACAGATTACAGAATGCCTCCAGATGTTCATCGTAAACTACTACTGGTCTTCCAGGGAACGATCAAAGCGTAGACTGTTTGAGACATTACTCCCATGGAGGACACTGCGCATGGTGACTCTTGTATTCAACCCCGATGCAATTTCTGTCTTTCATCAACACTCTGATAGTCCACAGTGTACAGAAAGCCTCTAGATGTGCATAGGAAACTACTACTGGTCTTCTGGGGAACGATCATAGCGTAGACTGTTAGAGACATTACTCCCATGGAGGAAAGTGCGCATGGTGACTGTTGTATTCAATCCGGATGCAATTTCTGTGTTTCATCAACACTCTGATAGCCCACATTTTCAGAATGCCTCCAGATGTGCATCGGAAACTACTACTGGTCTTCCAGGGAACGATCAAAGCGTAGACTGATTAGACATTACACCCATGGAGGATAGTGCGCATGGTGACTGTTGTATTCAATCCCGATGCAATTTCTGTGTTTCATCAACACTCTGATAGTCCACAGATTTCAGAATGCCTCCAGATGTGCATCGGAAACTACTACTGGTCTTCCAGGGAACGATCAAAGCGTAGACTGTGTGAGACATTACTTTTAAGGAGGAATATGCGCATGGTGACTGTTGTACTCAATCCCGATGCAATTACTGTGTTTCATCAACACCCCGATAGTCTACACATTACAGAATGCCACCAGATGAGCATCGGAAACTACTACTGGCCTTCCAGGGAACGATCAAAGAATAGACTGTTTGAGACACTACTCCCTTGGAGGAAAGTGTGCATGGTGGCTGTTGTATTCAATCCCGACGCAATTTCTGTGTTTCATCAACACTCTGATAGTCCACATTTTACAGAATGCCTCCAGATGTGCATCGAAAACTAATACTGGTCTTCCAGGGAACAATGAAACGTAGACTGTTTGAGACATTACTCCAATGGAGGAAAGTGCGCATGGTGACTGTTGTATTCAATCCCGATGCAATTTCTGTGTTTCATCAACACTCTGATAGTCCATAGATAACAGTATGCCTCCAGATGTTCATCGGAAACTACTACTGGTCTTCCAGGGAACGATCAAATCGTAGACTGTTTGAGACATTACTTTTATTTGGGAATGTGCGCATGGCGACTTTTGTATTCAATCCCGATGCATTTTCTGTGTTTCATCAACACTCTAATAGTCCACAGATTACAGAATGCCTCCAGATGTTCATCGTAAACTACTACTGGTCTTCCAGGGAACGATCAAAGCGTAGACTGTTTGAGACATTACTCCCATGGAGGACACTGCGCATGGTGACTCTTGTATTCAACCCCGATGCAATTTCTGTCATTCATCAAAACTCTGATAGTCCACAGTGTACAGAAAGCCTCTAGATGTGCATAGGAAACTACTACTGGTCTTCTGGGGAACAATCAAAGCGTAGACTGTTTCAGACATTACTACCGTTTAGGAAAGTGCGCATGGTGACTGTTGTATTCAATCGCGTTGCAATTTCTGTGTTTCATCATTACTCTGATAGTCCACAGATTACAGAATGCCTCCAGATGTGCATCGGAAACTACTACTGGTCTTCCAGGGAACGATCAAAGCGTAGACTATTTGAGACATTACTCCCATGGAGGAAAGTGCGCATGGTGACTGTTGTATTCAATCGCGATGCAATTTCTGTGTTTCATCAACATTCTGATAGTCCACATATTACAGAATGCCTTCAGATGTTCATCGTAAACTGCTACTGGTCTTCCAGGGAACGATCAAAGCGTAGACTGTTTGAGACATTACTCCCATGGAGGACACGGCGCATGCAGACTGTTGTATTCAACCCCGATGCAATTTCTGTCTTTCATCAACACTCTGATAGTCCACAGTGTACAGAAAGCCTCTAGATTTGCATAGGAAACTACTACTGGTCTTCTGGGGGACGATCAAAGCGTAGACTGTTAGAGACATTACTCCCATGGAGGAAAGTGCGCATGGTGACTGTTGTATTCAATACCGAGACAATTTCTGTGTCTCATCAACACTCTGATAGTCCACAGATTACAGAAAGCCCCCAGATGTGTATCGGAAACTACTACTGGTCTTCCAGGGAACGATCAAAGCGTAGACTCTTTGAGACATTACGTCCATGGAGGAAACTGCGCATGGCGACTGTTGTATTCATTCCCGACGCAATTTCTGTGTTTCATCAACTCTCTGATAGTCCACAGATTACAGAATGCCACCAAATGTGCATCGGAAAATACTACTGGTCTTCCAGGGAACGATCAAAGCGTTGACTGTTTGGGACATTACTCCCATGGAGGAAAGTGCGCATGGTGAGTGTTGTATTCAATCGGGATGCAATTTCTGGGTTTCATCATCACTCTGATAGTCCACAGATTACAGAATTCCTCCAGATGTGCATCGGAAACTACTACTGGTCTTCCAGGGAACGATCAAAACGTAGACTGTTTGAGACATTACTTTTATGGAGGAAAGTGCGCATGTTGACTGTTGTATTCAATCCCGATGCAATTTCTGTGTTTCATCAACACTCTGATAGTCCACAGATTACAGAAAGCCCCAGATGTGCATCGGAAACTACTACTGTTCTCCCAGGGAACAATCAAAGCGTAGACTGTTTGAGACATTACTCCCATGGAGGAAACTGCGCAAGGAGACTGTTGTATTCAAAACCGATGCAATTTCTGTGTTTCATCAACACTCTGATAGTCCACAGTGTATAGAAAGCCTCCAGATGTGCATAGGGAACTACTACTGGTCTTCTGGGGATCGATCAAAGCGTAGACTGTTAGAGAGATTACTCCCATGGAGGAAAGTGCGCATGGTGACTGTTGTATTCAATCCCGATGCAATTACTGTGTTTCATTAACACCCTGATAGTCTACACATTACAGAATGCCACCAGATGTGCATCGGAAACTCCCACTGGTCTTCCAGGGAACGATCAAATCGTAGTTTGTTTGAGACATTACTCCCGTGGAGGAAAGTGCGCATGGTGACTGTTGTATTCAATCCCAATGCAATTTCTGCGTTTCATCAACACTCTGATAGTCCACAGATTACAGAATGCCTCCAGATGTTCATCGGAATCTACTACTGGTCTTCCAGGGAACGATCAAAGAATAGACTGTTTGAGACACTACTCCCTTGGAGGAAAGTGCGCATGGTGACTGTTGTATTCAATGCCGACGCAATATCTGTGTTTCATCAACACTCTGATACTCCACAGATTACAGAATGCCTCCAGATGTGCATCGGAAACTACTACTGGTCTTCCAGGGAACGATCAAAGTGTAGACTATTTGAGACATTACTCCCATGGAGGTAAGTGCGCATGGTGACTGTTGTATTCATTCCCGATGCAATTTCTGTGTTTCAACAACACTCTGATAGTCCACAGATTACAGAATGCCACCAGATGTGCATCGGAAATTACTACCGGTCTTACAGGGAACGATCAAAGCATGGACTGTTTGAGAATTACTCCCATGGAGGAAACTGCGCATGGAGACTGTTGTATTCAATCCCGATGCAATTTCTGTGTTTCATCAACACTCTGATAGTCCACAGATTACAGAATGCCTCCAGATGTTCATCGGAAACTACTACTGGTCTTCCAGGGAACGATCAAAGAATAGACTGTTTGAGACACTACTCCCTTGGAGGAAAGTGAGCATGGTGACTGTTGTATTCAATCCCGACGCAATTTCTGTGTTTCATCAACACTCTGATACTCCACAGATTACAGAATGCCTCCAGATTTGCTTCGGAAACTACTAGTGGTCTTCCAGGGAACGATCAAAACGTGGACTGTTAGAGACATTACTAAAATGGAGGAAAGTGCGCATGGTGACTGTTGTGTTCAATCCCGATGCAATTTCTGTGATTCATCAACATTCTGATAGTCGACAGATTACAGAATGCCTCCAGATGTTCATCGTAAACTACTACTGGTCTTCCAGGGAACGATCAAAACGTAGACTGTTTGAGACATTACTCCCATGGAGGACACTGCGCATGGTGACTCTTGTATTCAACCCCGATGCAATTTCTGTCTTTCATCAACACTCTGATAGTCCACAGTGTACAGAAAGCCTCTAGATGTGCATAGGAAACTACTACTGGTCTTCTGGGGAACGATCAAAGCGTAAACTGTTTGAGACATTACTCCCATGGAGGAAAGTGCGCATGGTGACTCTTGTATTCAAACCGGATGCAATTTCTGTGTTTCATCAACACTCTGATAGCCCACATTTACAGAATGCCTTCAGATGTGCATCGGAAACTACTACTGGTCTTCCAGGGAACGATCAAAGCGTAGACCGATTAGACATTACTCCCATGGAGGATAGTGCGCATGGTGACTGTTGTATTCAATCCCGATGCAATTTCTGTGTTTCATCAACACTCTGATAGTCCACAGATTACAGAATGCCGCCAGATGTTCATCGGAAACTACTACTGGTCTTCCAGGGAACGATCAAAGCGTGGACTCTTAGAGACATTACTAAAATGGAGGAAAGTGCGCATGGTGACTTTTGTATTCAATCCCGATGCAATTTCTGTGTTTCATCAACATTCTGATAGTCCACAGATTACAGAATGCCTCCAGATGTTCATCGTAAACTACTACTGGTCTTCCAGGGAATGATCAAAGCGTAGACTGTTTGAGACATTACTCCCATGGAGGAAACTGCGCAAGGAGACTGTTGTATTCAACCCCGATGCAATTTCTGTGTTTCATCAACACTCTGATAGTCCACAGTGTACAGAATGCCTCCAGATGTGCATAGGAAACTACTACTGGTCTTCTGGTTAACGATCAAAGCGTAGACTGTTAGAGAGATTACTCCCATGGAGGAAAGTGCGCATGGTGACTGTTGTATTCAATCCCGATGCAATTACTGTGTTTCATTAAAACCCTGATAGTCTACACATTACAGAATGCCACCAGATGTGCATCGGAAACTACTACTGGTCTTCCAGGGAACGATCAAATCGTAGTTTGTTTGAGACATTACTCCCGTAGAGGAAAGTGCGCATGGTGACTGTTGTATTCAATCCCGATGCAATTTCTGTGTTTCATCAACACTCTGATAGTCCACAGTGTACAGAAAGCCTCTAGATGTGCATAGGAAACTACTACTGGTCTTCTGGGGAACGATCAAAGCGTAGACTGTTAGAGACATTACTCCAGTCTAGGAAAGTGCGCATGGTGACTGTTGTATTCAATCCCGATGCAATTTCTGTGTTTCATCAACACTCTGATAGTCCACAGATTACAGAACGCATCCAGATGTTCATCGGAAACTACTACTGGTCTTCCAGGGAACGATCAAAGCGTAAACTGTTTGAGATATTACTCCCATGGAGGAAAGTGCGCATGGTGACTGTTGTATTCAATCCGGATGCAATTTCTGTGTTTCATCAAACACTCTGATAGCCCACATTTACAGAATGCCTCCAGATGTGCATCGGAAACTACTACTGGTCTTCCAGGGAACGATCAAAGCGTAGACTGTTTAGACATTACTCCCATGGAGGATAGTGCGCATGGTGACTGTTGTATTCAATCCCGATGCAATTTCTGTGTTTCATCAACACTCTGATACTCCACAGAATACAGAATGCCTCCAGATGTTAATCGGAAACTACTACTGGTCTTCCAGGGAACGATCAAAGCGTAGACTCTTTGAGACATTACTAACTTCGAGGAAAGTGCGCATGGTGACTGTTGTATTCAATCCCGATGCAATTTCTGTGTTTCATCAACACTCTGATAGTCCACAGATTACAGAAAGCCCCAGATGTGCATCGGAAACTACTACTGTTCTTCCAGGGAACGATCAAAGCGTAGACTGTTTGAGACATCACTCCCATGGAGGAAACTGCGCAAGGAGACTGTTGTATTCAACCCCGATAAAATTTCTGTGTTTCATCAACACTCTGATAGTCCACAGTGTACAGAAAGCCTCCAGATGTGCATAGGATGCTACTACTGGTCTTCTGGATAACGATCAAAGCGTAGACTGTTAGAGAGATTACTCCCATGGAGGAAAGTGCGCATGGTGACTGTTGTATTCAATCCCGATGCAATTACTGTGTTTCATTAACACCCTGATAGTCTACACATTACAGAATGCCACCAGATGTGCATCGGAAACTACTACTGGTCTTCCAGGGAACGATCAAATCGTAGTTTGTTTGAGACATTACTCCCGTGGAAGAAAGTGCGCATGGTGACTGTTGTATTCAATCCCGATGCAATTACTGTGTTTCATTAACACCCTGATAGTCTACCCATTACAGAATGCCTCCAGATGTTCATCGGAAACTACTACTGGTCTTCCAGGGAACGATCAAATCGTAGACTGTTTGAGACATTACTTTTATGGGGGAATGTGCGCATGGCGACTGTTGTATTCAATCCCGATGCAATTTCTGTGTTTCATCAACACTCTAATAGTCCACAGATTACAGGAATTCTCCAGATGTGCATCGGAAACTACTACTGGTCTTACAGTGAACGATCAAAGCATAGACTGTTTGAGACATACCTCCCGTGGAGGAAAGTGCGCATGGTGACTGTTGTATTCATTCCCGATGCAATGTCTGTGTTTCATCAACACTCTAATAGGCCACAGATTACAGAATGCCACCAGATATGCACCGGAAACTACTACTGGTCTTCCAGGGAACGATCAAAGCGTAGACTGTTCGAGACATACCTCCCGTGGAGGAAAGTGCGCATGGTGACTGTTGTATTCATTCCCGATGCAATGTCTGTGTTTCTTTAACACTCTGATAGTCCACAGATTACAGAATGCCACCAGATGTGCATCGGAAACTACTACTGGTCTTCCAGGGAACGATCAAAGCGTAGACTGTTTGAGACATTACTCCCATGGAGGAAACTGCGCATGCAGACTGTTGTATTCATCCCCGATGCAATTTCTGTGTTTCATCAACACTCTAATAGTCCACAGTGTACAGAAAGCCTCTGGATGTGCATAGGAAACTACTACTGGTCTTCTGGGGAACGATCAAAGCGTAGACTGTTAGAGACATTACTCCCCTGGAGGAAAGTGCGCATGGTGACTGTTGTATTCAATCCCGATGCCATTTCTGTGTTTCATCAACACTCTGATACTCCACAGAATACAGAATGCCTCCAGATGTTAATCGGAAGCTACTACTGGTCTTCCAGGGAACGATCAAAGCGTAGACTCTTTGAGACATTACTAACATGGAGGAAAGTGCGCATGGTGACTGTTGTATTCAATCCCGATGCAATTTCTGTGTTTCATCAACACTCTGATAGTCCACAGATTACAGAGTGCCTCCAGATGTTCATCGGAAACTACTACTGGTCTTCCAGGGAACGATCAAAGAATAGACTGTTTGAGACACTACTCCCTTGGAGAAAAGTGCGCATGGTGACTGTTGTATTCAATCCCGACGCAATTTCTGTGTTTCATCAACACTTTGATACTCCACAGATTACAGAATGCCTCCAGATGTGCTTCGGAAACTACTACTGGTCTTCCAGGGAACGATCAAAACGTGGACTGTTAGAGACATTACTAAAATGGAGGAAAGTGCGCATGGTGACTGTTGTGTTCAATCCCGATGCAATTTCTGTGATTCATCAACATTCTGACAGTCCACAGGTTACAGAATGCCTCCAGATGTTCATCGTAAACTACTACTGGTCTTCCAGGGAACGATCAAAACGTAGACTGTTTGAGACATTACTCCCATGGAGGACACTGCGCATGGTGACTCTTGTATTCAACCCCGATGCAATTTCTGTCTTTCATCAACACTCTGATAGTCCACAGTGTACAGAAAGCCTCTAGATGTGCATAGGAAACTACTACTGGTCTTCCAGGGAACGATCAAAGCGTAGATTGTTTGAGACATTACTCCCATGGAAGGAAGTGCGCATGGTCACTGTTGTATTCAATCCCAATGCAATTTCTGTGTTTCATCAACACCCTGATAGTCCACAGATTACAGAATGCCATCAGATGTTCATTGGAAACTACTACTGGTCTTCCAGGGAACGATCAAAGCGTAGACTGTTTGAGACATTACTCCCTGGAGGAAACTGCGCAAGGAGACTGTTGTATTCATTCCCGATGCAATTTCTGTGTTTCATCAACACTCTGATAGTCCACAGATTACAGAATGCCACCAGATGTGCATCGGAAATTACTACTGGTGTTACAGGGAACGATCAAAGCATAGACTGTTTGAGAATTCCTCCCATGGAGGAAACTGCGCATGGAGACTGTTGTATTCAATCCCGATGCAATTTCTGTGTTTCATCAACACTCTGATAGTCCACAGATTACAGAATGCCTCCAGATGTTCATCGGAAACTACTACTGGTCTTCCAGGGAACGATCCAAGCGTAGACTGTTTGAGACTTTACTCCCATGGAGGAATGTGCGCATGGTACTTTTGTATTCAATCCCGATGCAATTTCTGTGTTTCATCAACACTCTGATAGTCCACAGATTACAGAATGCCGCCAGATGTTCATCGGAAACTACTACTGGTCTTCCAGGGAACGATCAAAGCGTAGACTGTTTGAGACATTACTACCGTGGAGGAAAGTGCGCATGGTGACTGTTGTATTCAATCCCGATGCAATTTCTGTGTTTCATCAACATTCTGATAGTCCACAGGTAACAGAATGCCTCCAGATGTTCATCGTAAACTGCTACTTGTCTTCCAGGGAACGATCAAAGCGTAGACTGTTTGAGACGTTACTCCCATGGAGGACACTGCGCATGCAGACTCTTGTATTCAACCCCGATGCAATTTCTGTCTTTCATCAGCACTCTGATAGTCCACAGTGTACAGAAAGCCTCTAGATTTGCATAGGAAACTACTACTGGTCTTCTGGGGAACGATCAAAGCGTAGACTGTTAGAGACATTACTAAAATGGAGGAAAGTGCGCATGGTGACTGTTGTGTTCAATCACGATGCAATTTCTGTGATTCATCAACATTCTGATAGTCCACAGATTACAGAATGCCTCCAGATGTTCATCGTAAACTACTACTGGTCTTCCAGGGAACGATCAAAACGTAGACTGTTTGAGACATTACTCCCATGGAGGACACTGCGCATGGTGACTCTTGTATTCAACCCCGATGCAATTTCTGTCTTTCATCAACACTCTGATAGTCCACAGTGTACAGAAAGCCTCCACATGTTCATCGGAAACTACTACTGGTCTTCCAGGGAACGATCAAAGAATAGACTGTTTGAGACACTACTCCCTTGGAGGAAAGTGCGCATGGTGACTGTTGTATTCAATGCAGACGCAATTTCTGTGTTTCATCAACACTCTGATACTCCACAGATTACAGAATGCCTCCAGATGTGCATCGGAAACTACTACTGGTCTTCCAGGGAACGATCAAAGTGTAGACTATTTGAGACATTACTCCCATGGAGGAAAGTGCGCATGGTGACTGTTGTATTCATTCCCGATGCAATTTCTGTGTTTCATCAACACTCTGATAGTCCACAGATTACAGAATGCCACCAGATGTGCATCGGAAATTACTACCGGTCCTACAGGGAACGATCAAAGCATGGACTGTTTGAGAATTACTCCCATGGAGGAAACTGCGCATGGAGACTGTTGTATTCAATCCCGATGCAATTTCTGTGTTTCATCAACACTCTGATAGTCCACAGATTACAGAATGCCTCCAGATGTTCATCGGAAACTACTACTGGTCTTCCAGGGAACGATCAAAGAATAGACTGTTTGAGACACTACTCCCTTTGAGGAAAGTGCGCATGGTGACTGTTGTATTCAATCCCGACGCAATTTCTGTGTCTCATCAACACTCTGATACTCCACAGATTACAGAATGCCTCCAGATGTGCTTCGGAAACTACTACTGGTCTTCCAGGGAACGATCAAAACGTGGACTGTTAGAGACATTACTAAAATGGAGGAAAGTGCGCATGGTGACTGTTGTGTTCAATCCCGATGCAATTTCTGTGATTCATCAACATTCTGATAGTCCACAGATTACAGAATGCCTCCAGATGTTCATCGTAAACTACTACTGGTCTTCCAGGGAACGATCAAAACGTAGACTGTTTGAGACATTACTCCCATGGAGGACACTGCGCATGGTGACTCTTGTATTCAACCCCGATGCAATTTCTGTCTTTCATCAACACTCTGATAGTCCACAGTGTACAGAAAGCCTCTAGATGTGCATAGGAAACTACTACTGGTCTTCTGGGGAACGATGAAAGCGTAGACTGTTAGAGACATTACTCCCATGGAGGAAAGTGCGCTTGGTGACTCTTGTATTCAATCCGGATGCAATTTCTGTGTTTCATCAACACTCTGATAGCCCACATTTACAGAATGCCTTCAGATGTGCATCGGAAACTACTACTGGTCTTCCAGGGAACGATCAAAGCGTAGACTGATTAGACATTACTCCCATGGAGGATAGTGCGCATGGTGACTGTTGTATTCAATCCCGATGCAATTTCTGTGTTTCATCAACACTCTGATAGTCCACAGATTACAGAATGCCGCCAGATGTTCATCGGAAACTACTACTGGTCTTCCAGGGAACGATCAAAGCGTGGACTCTTAGAGACATTACTAAAATGGAGGAAAGTGCGCATGGTGACTTTTGTATTCAATCCCGATGCAATTTCTGTGTTTCATCAACGTTCTGACAGTCCACAGATTACAGAATGCCTCCAGATGTTCATCGTAAACTACTACTGGTCTTCCAGGGAACGATCAAAGCGTAGACTGTTTGAAACATTACTCCCATGGAGGAAACTGCGCAAGGAGACTGTTGTATTCAACCCCGATGCAATTTCTGTGTTTCATCAACACTCTGATAGTCCACAGTGTACAGAAAGCCTCCAGATGTGCATAGGAAACTACTACTGGTCTTCTGGTTAACGATCAAAGCGTAGACTGTTAGAGAGATTACTACCATGGAGGAAAGAGCGCATGGTGACTGTTGTATTCAATCCCGATGCAATTACTGTGTTTCATTAACACCCTGATAGTCTACACATTACAGAATGCCACCAGATGTGCATCGGAAACTACTACTGGTCTTCCAGGGAACGATCAAATCGTAGTTTGTTTGAGACATTACTCCCGTGGAGGAAAGTGCGCATGGTGACTGTTGTATTCAATCCCGATGCAATTTCTGTGTTTCATCAACACTCTGATAGTCCACAGTGTACAGAAAGCCTCTAGATGTGCATAGGAAACTACTACTGGTCTTCTGGGGAACGATGAAAGCGTAGACTGTTTGAGACATTACTCCCATGGAGGAAACTGCGCAAGGAGACTTGTATTCAACCCCGATGCAATTTCTGTGTTTCATCAACACTCTGATAGTCCACAGTGTACAGAAAGCCTCCAGATGTGCATAGGAAACTACTACTGGTCTTCTGGTTAACGATCAAAGCGTAGACTGTTAGAGAGATTACTCCCATGGAGGAAAGTGCGCATGGTGACTGTTGTATTCAATCCCGATGCAATTACTGTGTTTCATTAACACCCTGATAGTCTACACATTACAGAATGCCACCAGATGTGCATCGGAAACTACTACTGGTCTTCCAGGGAACGATCAAATCGTAGTTTGTTTGAGACATTACTCCCGTGGAGGAAAGTGCGCATGGTGACTGTTGTATTCAATCCCGATGCAATTTCTGTGTTTCATCAACTCTCCGATAGTCCACAGTGTACAGAAAGCCTCTAGATGTGCATAGGAAACTACTACTGGTCTTCTGGGGAACGATCAAAGCGTAGACTGTTAGAGACATTACTCCCGTCTAGGAAAGTGCGCATGGTGACTATTGTATTCAATCCCGATGCAATTTCTGTGTTTCATCAACACTCTGATAGTCCACAGATTACAGAACGCCTCCAGATGTTCATCGGAAACTACTACTGGTCTTCCAGGGAACGATCAAAGCGTAAACTGTTTGAGATATTACTCCCATGGAGGAAAGTGCGCATGGTGACTGTTGTATTCAATCCGGATGCAATTTCTGTGTTTCATCAACACTCTGATAGCCCACATTTACAGAATGCCTCCAGATGTGCATCGGAAACTACTACTGGTCTTCCAGGGAACGATCAAAGCGTAGACTGTTTAGACATTACTCCCATGGAGGATAGTGCGCATGGTGACTGTTGTATTCAATCCCGATGCAATTTCTGTGTTTCATCAACACTCTGATACTCCACAGAATACAGAATGCCTCCAGATGTTAATTGGAAACTACTACTGGTCTTCCAGGGAACGATCAAAGCGTAGACTCTTTGAGACATTACTAACTTGGAGGAAAGTGCGCATGGTGACTGTTGTATTCAATCCCGATGCAATTTCTGTGTTTCATCAACACTCTGATAGTCCACAGATTACAGAAAGCCCCAGATGTGCAACGGAAACTACTACTGTTCTTCCAGGGAACGATCAAAGCGTAGACTGTTTGAGACATCACTCCCATGGAGAAACTGCGCAAGGAGACTGTTGTATTCAACCCCGATAAAATTTCTGTGTTTCATCAACACTCTGATAGTCCACAGTGTACAGAAAGCCTCCAGATGTGCATAGGAAACTACTACTGGTCTTCTGGATAACAATCAAAGCGTGGACTGTTAGAGAGATTACTCCCATTTAGGAAAGTGCGCATGGTGACTGTTGTATTCAATCCCGATGCAATTACTGTGTTTCATTAACACCCTGATAGTCTACACATTACAGAATGCCTCCAGATGTTCATCGGAAACTACTACTGGTCTTCCAGGGAACGATCAAATCGTAGACTGTTTGAGACATTACTTTTATGGGGGAATGTGCGCATGGCGACTGTTGTAATCAATCCCGATGCAATTTCTGTGTTTCATCAACACTCTAATAGTCCACAGATTACAGAAATTCTCCAGATGTGCATCGGAAACTACTACTGGTCTTACAGTGAACGATCAAAGCATAGACTGTTTGAGAATTACTCCCATGGAGGAAAGTGCGCATGGTGATTGTTGTATTCAATCCCGATGCAATTTCTGTGTTTCATCAACACTCTAATAGGCCACAGATTACAGAATGCCACCAGATGTGCATCGGAAACTACTACTGGTCTTCCAGGGAACGATCAAAGCGTAGACTCTTCGAGACATACCTCCCGTGGAGGAAAGTGCGCATGGTGACTGTTGTATTCATTCCCGATGCAATTTCTGTGTTTCTTTAACTCTCTGATAGTCCACAGATTACAGAATGCCACCAGATGTGCATCGGAAACTACCACTGGTCTTCCAGGGAACGATCAAAGCGTAGACTGTTTGAGACATTACTCCCATGGAGGAAACTGCGCATGGAGACTGTTGTATTCATCCCCGATGCAATTTCTGTGTTTCATCAACACTCTAATAGTCCACAGTGTACAGAAAGCCTCTCGATGTGCATAGGAAACTACTACTGGTCTTCTGGGGAACGATCAAAGCGTAGACTGTTAGAGACATTACTCCCCTGAAGGAAAGTGCGCATGGTGACTTTTGTATTCAATCCCGATGCAATTTCTGTGTTTCATCAACACTCTGATACTCCACAGAATACAGAATGCCTCCAGATGTTAATCGGAAACTACTACTGGTCTTCCAGGGAACGATCAAAGCGTAGACTCTTTAAGACATTACTAACATGGAGGAAAGTGCGCATGGTGACTGTTGTATTCAATCCCGATGCAATTTCTGTTTTTCATCAACACTCTGATAGTCCACAGATTACAGAATGCCTCCAGATGTTCATCGGAAACTACTACTGGTCTTCCAGGGAACGATCAAAGAATAGACTGTTTGAGACACTACTCCCTTGAAGGAAAGTGCGCATGGTGACTGTTGTATTCAATCCCGACGCAATTTCTGTGTTTCATCAACACTCTGATACTCCACAGATTACAGAATGCCTCCAGATGTGCTTCGGAAACTACTACTGGTCTTCCAGGGAACGATCAAAACGTGGACTGTTAGAGACATTACTAAAATGGAGGAAAGTGCGCATGGTGACTGTTGTGTTCAATCCCGATGCAATTTCTGTGATTCATCAACATTCTGATAGTCCACAGATTACAGAATGCCTCCAGATGTTCATCGTAAACTACTACTGGTCTTCCAGGGAACGATCAAAGCGTAGACTGTTTGAGACATTACTCCCATGGAGGACACTGCGCATGGTGACTCTTGTATTCAACCCCGATGCAATTTCTGTCTTTCATCAACACTCTGATAGTCCACAGTGTACAGAAAGCCTCTAGATGTGCATAGGAAACTACTACTGGTCTTCCAGGGAACGATCAAAGCGTAGATTGTTTGAGACATTACTCCCACGGAAGGAAGTGCGCATGGTCACTGTTGTATTCAATCCCAATGCAATTTCTGTGTTTCATCAACACTCTGATAGTCCACAGATTACAGAATGCCATCAGATGTTCATAGGAAACTACTACTGATCTTCCAGGGAACGATCAAAGCGAAGACTGTTTGAGACATTACTCCCTGGAGGAAACTGCGCATGGTGACTGTTGTATTCATCGACACTCTGATAGTCCACAGATTACAGAATGCCTCCAGATGTTCATCGGAAACTACTACTGGTCTTCCAGGGAACGATCCAAGCGTAGACTGTTTGAGACTTTACTCCCATGGAGGAATGTGCGCATGGTGACTGTTGTATTCAATCCCGATGCAATTTCTGTGTTTCATCAACACTCTGATAGTCCACAGATTACAGAATGCCGCCAGATGTTCATCGGAAACTACTACTGGTCTTCCAGGGAACGATCAAAGCGTAGACTGTTTGAGACATTACTACCGTGGAGGAAAGTGCGCATGGTGACTGTTGTATTCAATCCCGTTGTAATTTCAGTGTATCATCAACACTCTGATAGTCCACAGATTACAGAATGCCTCCAGCTGTGCATCGGAAACTACTACTGGTCTTCCAGGGAACGATCAAAGCGTAGACTATTTGAGACATTACTCCCATGGAGGAAAGTGCGCATGGTGACTGTTGTATTCAATCCCGATGCAATTTCTGTGTTTCATCAACATTCTGATAGTCCACAGATAACAGAATGCCTCCAGATGTTCATCGTAAACTGCTACGGGTCTTCCAGGGAACGATCAAAGCGTAGACTGTTTGAGACATTACTCCCATGGAGGACACTGCGCATGCAGACTCTTGTATTCAACCCCGATGCAATTTCTGTCTTTCATCAACACTCTGATAGTCCACAGTGTACAGAAAGCCTCTAGATTTGCATAGGAAACTATTACTGGTCTTCTGGGGAACGATCAAAGCGTAGACTGTTAGAGACATTACTCCCATGGAGGAAAGTGCGCATGGTGACTGTTGTATTCAATCCCGAGACAATTTCTGTGGCTCATCAACACTCTGATAGTCCACAGATTACAGAAAGCCCCCAGATGTGTATCGGAAACTACTACTGGTCTTCCAGGGAACGATCAAAGCGTAGACACTTTGAGACATTACTCCCTTGGAGGAAACTGCGCATGGCGACTGTTGTATTCATTCCCGACGCAATTTCTGTGTATCACCAACTCTCTGATAGTCCACAGATTACAGAATGCCACTAAATGTGCATCGGAAAATAATACTGGTCTTCCAGGGAACGATCAAAGCGTTGACTGTTTGGGACATTACTTTTATGGAGGAAAGTGCGCATGGTGAGTGTTGTATTCAATCGGGATGCAATTTCTGGGTTTCATCATCACTCTGATAGTCCACAGATTACAGAATGCCACCAGATGTGCATCGGAAACTACTACTTGTCTTCCAGGGAACGATCAAAGCGTAGACTGTTCGAGACATACCTCCCGTGGAGGAAAGTGCGCATGGTGACTGTTGTATTCATTCCCGATGCAATTTCTGTGTTTCATAAACACTCTGATAGGCCACAGATTACAGAATGCCACCAGATGTGCATCGGAAACTACTACTGGTCTTCCAGGGAACGATCAAAGAATAGACTGTTTGAGACACTACTCCCGTGGAGGAAAGTGTGCATGGTGATTGTTGTATTCAATCCCGATGCAATTTCTGTGTTTCATCAACACTCCGATACTCCACAGATTACAGAATGCCTCCAGATGTGCATCGGAAACTGCTACTGGTCTTCCAGGGAACGATCAAAGTGTAGACTATTTGAGACATTACTCCCATGGAGGAAAGTGCGCATGGTGACTGTTGTATTCAATCGCGATGCAATTTCTGTGTTTCATCAACACTCTGATAGTACACAGAGTACAGAAAGCCTCCAGATGTGCATCGGAAACTACTACTGGTCATCCAGGGAACGATCTAAGCGTAGACTGTTTGAGACATTACTCCCATGGAGGAAACTGCGCATGGAGACTGTTGTATTCATCCCCGATGCAATTTCTGTGTTTCATCAACACTCTGATAGTCCACAGTGTACAGAAAGCCTCTAGATGTGCATAGGAAACTACTACTGGTCTTCTGGGGAACGATCAAAGCGTAGACTGTTAGAGACATTACTCCCGTGGAGGAAAGTGCGCATGGTGACTGTTGTATTCAATCCCGATGCAATTTCTGTGTTTCATCAACACTCTGATAGTCCACAGATTACAGAAAGCCCCAGATGTGCATCGGAAACTACTACTGTTCTTCCAGGGAACGATCAAAGAGTAGACTGTTTGAGACATCACTCCCATGGAGGAAACTGCGCAAGGAGACTGTTGTATTCAACCCCGATAAAATTTCTGTGTTTCATCAACACTCTGATTCTCCACAGATTACAGAATGCCTAAAGATGTGCATCGGAAACTACTACTGGTCTTCCAGGGAACGATCAACGTGTAGACTATTTGAGACATTACTCCCATTGAAGAAAGTGCGCATGGTGACTTTTGTATTCAATCCCGATGCAATTTCTGTGTTTCATCAACAATCTGATAGTCCACAGATTACAGAATGCCTCCAGATGTTCATCGTAAACTGCTACGGGTCTTCCAGGGAACGATCAAAGCGTAGACTGTTTGAGACATTACTCCCATGGAGGACACTACGCATGCAGACTCTTGTATTCAACCCCGATGCAATTTCTGTCTTTCATCAACACTCTGATAGTCCACAGTGTACAGAAAGCCTCTAGATTTGCATAGGAAACTATTACTGGTCTTCTGGGGAACGATCAAAGCGTAGACTGTTAGAGACATTACTCCCATGGAGGAAAGTGCGCATGGTGACTGTTGTATTAGATCCCGAGACAATTTCTGTGGCTCATCAACACTCTGATAGTCCACAGATTACAGAAAGCCCCCAGATGTGTATCGGAAACTACTACTGGTCTTCCAGGGAACGATCAAAGCGTAGACACTTTGAGACATTACTCCCTTGGAGGAAACTGCGCATGGCGACTGTTGTATTCATTCCCGACGCAATTTCTGTGTATCACCAACTCTCTGATAGTCCACAGATTACAGAATGCCACTAAATGTGCATCGGAAAATAATACTGGTCTTCCAGGGAACGATCAAAGCGTTGACTGTTTGGGACATTACTTTTATGGAGGAAAGTGCGCATGGTGAGTGTTGTATTCAATCGGGATGCAATTTCTGGGTTTCATCATCACTCTGATAGTCCACAGATTACAGAATGCCACCAGATGTGCTTCGGAAACTACTACTTGTCTTCCAGGGAACGATCAAAGCGTAGACTGTTCGAGACATACCTCCCGTGGAGGAAAGTGCGCATGGTGACTGTTGTATTCATTCCCGATGCAATTTCTGTGTTTCATAAACACTCTGATAGGCCACAGATTACAGAATGCCACCAGATGTGCATCGGAAACTACTACTGGTCTTCCAGGGAACGATCAAAGAATAGACTGTTTGAGACACTACTCCCGTGGAGGAAAGTGTGCATGGTGATTGTTGTATTCAATCCCGATGCAATTTCTGTGTTTCATCAACACTCTGATAGTCCACAGTGTACAGAAAGCCTCTAGATGTGCATAGGAAACTACTACTGGTCTTCTGGGGAACGATCAAAGCGTAGACTGTTAGAGACATTACTCCCGTGGAGGAAAGTGCGCATGGTGACTGTTGTATTCAATCCCGATGCAATTTCTGTGTTTCATCAACACTCTGATAGTCCACAGATTACAGAAAGCCCCAGATGTGCATCGGAAACTACTACTGTTCTTCCAGGGAACGATCAAAGAGTAGACTGTTTGAGACATCACTCCCATGGAGGAAACTGCGCAAGGAGACTGTTGTATTCAACCCCGATAAAATTTCTGTGTTTCATCAACACTCTGATTCTCCACAGATTACAGAATGCCTAAAGATGTGCATCGGAAACTACTACTGGTCTTCCAATGAACGATCAAAGTGTAGACTATTTGAGACATTACTCCCATTGAAGAAAGTGCGCATGGTGACTGTTGTATTCAATCGCGTTGCAATTTCTGTGTTTCATCAACACTCTGATAGTCCACAGAGTACAGAAAGCCTCCAGATGTGCATCGGAAACTACTACTGGTCTTCCAGGGAACGATCATATCGTGGACTCTTAGAGACATTACTAAAATGGAGGAAAGTGCGCATGGTGACTTTTGTATTCAATCCAGATGCAATTTCTGTGTTTCATCAACACTCTGATACTACACATTTTACAGAATGCCTCCAGATGTTCATCGGAAACTACTACTGGTCTTCCAGGGAACGATCAAATCGTAGTTTGTTTGAGACATTACTCCCGTGGAGGAAAGTGCGCATGGTGACTTTTGTATTCAATCCGGATGCAATTTCTGTGTTTCATCAACACTCTGATACTACACATTTTACAGAATGCCTCCAGATGTTCATCGGAAACTACTACTGGTCTTCCAGGGAACGATCAAATCGTAGACTGTTTGAGACATTACTTTTATGCGGGAATGTGCGCATGGCGACTGTTGTATTCAATCCCGATTCAATTTCTGTGTTTCATCAACACTCTAATAGTCCACAGATTACAGAAATTCTCCAGATGTGCATCGGAAACTACTACTGGTCTTACAGTGAACGATCAAAGCATAGACTGTTTGAGAATTACTCCCATGGAGGAAAGTGCGCATGGTGGTTGTTGTATTCAATCCCGATGGAATTTCTGTGTTTCATCAACACTCTAATAGGCCACAGATTACAGAATGCCACCAGATGTGCATCGGAAACTACTACTGGTCTTCCAGGGAACGATCAAAGCGTAGACTGTTCGAGACATACCTCCCGTGGAGGAAAGTGCGCATGGTGACTGTTGTATTCATTCCCGATGCAATTTCTGTGTTTCTTTAACACTCTGATAGACCACAGATTACAGAATGCCACCAGAAGTGCATCGGAAACTACTACTGGACTTCCAGGGAACGATCAAAGCGTAGACTGTTTGAGACATTACTCCCATGGAGGAAATTGCGCATGGAGACTGTTGTATTCATCCCCGATGCAATTTCTGTTTTTCATCAACACTCTAATAGTCCACAGTGTACAGAAAGCCTCTGGATGTGCATAGGAAACTACTACTGGTCTTCTGGGGAACGATCAAAGCGTAGACTGTTAGAGACATAACTCCCCTAGAGGAAAGTGCGCATGGTGACTGTTGTAATCATTCCCGATGCAATTTCTGTGTTTCATCAACACTCTGATACTCCACAGAATACAGAATGCCTCCAGATGTTAATCGGAAAGTACTACTGGTCTTCCAGGGAACGATCAAAGCGTAGACTCTTTGAGACATTACTAACATGGAGGAAAGTGCGCATGGTGACTGTTGTATTAAATCCCGATGCAATTTCTGTTTTTCATCAACACTCTGATAGTCCACAGATTACAGAATGCCTCCAGATGTTCATCGGAAACTACTACTGGTCTTCCAGGGAACGATCAAAGAATAGACTGTTTGAGACACTACTCCCTTGAAGGAAAGTGCGCATGGTGACTGTTGTATTCAATCCCGACGCAATTTCTGTGTTTCATCAACACTCTGATACTCCACAGATTACAGAATGCCTCCAGTTGTGCTTCGGAAACTACTACTGGTCTTCCAGGGAACGATCAAAACGTGGACTGTTAGAGACATTACTAAAATGGAGGAAAGTGCGCATGGTGACTGTTGTGTTCAATCCCGATGCAATTTCTGTGATTCATCAACATTCTGATATTCCACAGATTACAGAATGCCTCCAGATGTTCATCGTAAACTACTACTGGTCTTCCAGGGAACGATCAAAGGGTACACTGTTTGAGACATTACTCCCATGGAGGACACTGCGCATGGTGACTCTTGTATTCAACCCCGATGCAATTTCTGTCTTTCATCAACACTCTGATAGTCCACAGTGTACAGAAAGCCTCTAGATGTGCATAGGAAACTACTACTGGTCTTCCAGGGAACGATCAAAGCGTAGATTGTTTGAGACATTACTCCCACGGAAGGAAGTGCGCATGGTCACTGTTGTATTCAATCCCAATGCAATTTCTGTGTTTCATCAACACTCTGATAGTCCACAGATTACAGAATGCCATCAGATGTTCATAGGAAACTACTACTGGTCTTCCAGGGAACGATCAAAGCGTAGACTGTTTGAGACATTACTCCCTGGAGGAAACTGCGCATGGTGACTGTTGTATTCATCGACACTCTGATAGTCCACAGATTACAGAATGCCTCCAGATGTTCATCGGAAACTACTACTGGTCTTCCAGGGAACGATCCAAGCGTAGACTGTTTGAGACTTTACTCCCATGGAGGAATGTGCGCATGGTGACTGTTGTATTCAATCCCGATGCAATTTCTGTGTTTCATCAACACTCTGATAGTCCACAGATTACAGAATGCCGCCAGATGTTCATCGGAAACTACTACTGGTCTTCCAGGGAACGATCAAAGCGTAGACTGTTTGAGACATTACCACCGTGGAGGAAAGTGCGCATGGTGACTGTTGTATTCAATCCCGTTGTAATTTCAGTGTATCATCAACACTCTGATAGTCCACAGATTACAGAATGCCTCCAGATGTGCATCGGAAACTACTACTGGTCTTCCAGGGAACGATCAAAGCGTAGACTATTTGAGACATTACTCCCATGGAGGAAAGTGCGCATGGTGACTGTTGTATTCAATCCCGATGCAATTTCTGTGTTTCATCAACATTCTGATAGTCCACAGATAACAGAATGCCTCCAGATGTTCATCGAAAACTGCTACGGGTCTTCCAGGGAACGATCAAAGCGTAGACTGTTTGAGACATTACTCCCATGGAGGACACTGCGCATGCAGACTCTTGTATTCAACCCCGATGCAATTTCTGTCTTTCATCAACACTCTGATAGTCCACAGTGTACAGAAAGCCTCTAGATTTGCATAGGAAACTATTACTGGTCTTCTGGGGAACGATCAAAGCGTAGACTGTTAGAGACATTACTCCCATGGAGGAAAGTGCGCATGGTGACTGTTGTATTCAATCCCGAGACAATTTCTGTGGCTCATCAACACTCTGATAGTCCACAGATTACAGAAAGCCCCCAGATGTGTATCGGAAACTACTATTGGTCTTCCAGGGAACGATCAAAGCGTAGACTCTTTGAGACATTACTCCCATGGAGGAAACTGCGCATGGCGACTGTTGTATTCATTCCCGACGCAATTTCTGTGTTTCATCAACTCTCTGATAGTCCACAGATTACAGAATGCCACTAAATGTGCATCGGAAAATAATACTGGTCTTCCAGGGAACGATCAAAGCGTTGACTGTTTGGGACATTACTTTTATGGAAGAAAGTGCGCATGGTGAGTGTTGTATTCAATCGGGATGCAATTTCTGGGTTTCATCATCACTCTGATAGTCCACAGATTACAGAATGCCACCAGATGTGCATCGGAAACTACTACTTGTCTTCCAGGGAACGATCAAAGCGTAGACTGTTCGAGACATACCTCCCGTGGAGGAAAGTGCGCATGGTGACTGTTGTATTCATTCCCGATGCAATTTCTGTGTTTCTTTAACACTCTGATAGGCCACAGATTACAGAATGCCATCAGATGTGCATCGGAAACTACTACTGGTCTTCCAGGGAACGATCAAAGAATAGACTGTTTGAGACACTACTCCCGTGGAGGAAAGTGTGCATGGTGATTGTTGTATTCAATCCCGATGCAATTTCTGTGTTTCATCAACACTCCGATACTCCACAGATTACAGAATGCCTCCAGATGTGCATCGGAAACTGCTACTGGTCTTCCAGGGAACGATCAAAGTGTAGACTATTTGAGACATTACTCCCATGGAGGAAAGTGCGCATGGTGACTGTTGTATTCAATCGCGATGCAATTTCTGTGTTTCATCAACACTCTGATAGTACACAGAATACAGAAAGCCTCCAGATGTGCATCGGAAACTACTACTGGTCATCCAGGGAACGATCTAAGCGTAGACTGTTTGAGACATTACTCCCATGGAGGAAACTGCGCATGGAGACTGTTGTATTCATCCCCGATGCAATTTCTGTGTTTCATCAACACTCTGATAGTCCACAGTGTACAGAAAGCCTCTAGATGTGCATAGGAAACTACTACTGGTCTTCTGGGGAACGATCAAAGCGTAGACTGTGAGAGACATTACTCCCGTGGAGGAAAGTGCGCATGGTGACTGTTGTATTCAATCCCGATGCAATTTCTGTGTTTCATCAACACTCTGATAGTCCACAGATTACAGAATGCCTCCAGATGTTCATCGGAAACTACTACTGGTCTTCCAGGGAACGATCAAAGCGTAGACTGTTTAGACATTACTCCCATGGAGCATAGTGCGCATGGTGACTGTTGTATTCAATCCCGATGCAATTTCTGTGTTTCATCAACACTCTGATACTCCACAGAATACAGAATGCCTCCAGCTGTTAATCGTAAACTACTACTGGTCTTCCAGGGAACGATCAAAGCGTAGACTCTTTGAGACATTACTAACTTGGAGGAAAGTGCGCATGGTGACTGTTGTATTCAATCCCGATGCAATTTCTGTGTTTCATCAACACTCTGATAGTCCACAGATTACAGAAAGCCCCAGATGTGCATCGGAAACTACTACTGTTCTTCCAGGGAGCGATCAAAGAGTACACTGTTTGAGACATCACTCCCATGGAGGAAACTGCGCAAGGAGACTGTTGTATTCAACACAGATAAAATTTCTGTGTTTCATCAACACTCTGATTCTCCACAGATTACAGAATGCCTAAAGATGTGCATCGGAAACTACTACTGGTCTTCCAGGGAACGATCAAAGTGTAGACTATTTGAGACATTACTCCCATTGAAGAAAGTGCGCATGGTGACTGTTGTATTCAATCGCGTTGCAATTTCTGTGTTTCATCAACACTCTGATAGTCCACAGAGTACAGAAAGCCTCCAGATGTGCATCGGAGACTACTACTGGTCTTCCAGGGAACGATCAAAGCGTGGACTCTTAGAGACATTACTAAAATGGAGGAAAGTGCGCATGGTGACTTTTGTATTCAATCCCGATGCAATTTCTGTGTTTCATCAACAATCTGATAGTCCACAGATTACAGAATGCCTCCAGATGTTCATCGTAAACTACTACTGGTCTTCCAGGGAACGATCAAATCGTAGTTTGTTTGAGACATTACTCCCGTGGAGGAAAGTGCGCATGGTGACTGTTGTATTCAATCCGGATGCAATTTCTGTGTTTCATCAAAACTCTGATACTACACATTTTACAGAATGCCTCCAGATGTTCATCGGAAACTACTACTGGTCTTCCAGGGAACGATCAAATCGTAGACTGTTTGAGACATTACTTTTATGCGGGAATGAGCGCATGGCGACTGTTGTATTCATTCCCGATGCAATTTCTGTGTTTCTTTAACACTCTGATAGTCCACAGATTACGGAATGCCACCAGAAGTGCATCGGAAACTACTACTGGACTTCCAGGGAACGATCAAAGCGTAGACTGTTTGAGACATTACTCCCATGGAGGAAACTGCGCATGGAGACTGTTGTATTCATCCCCGATGCAATTTCTGTGTTTCATCAACACTCTAATAGTCCACAGTGTACAGAAAGCCTCTGGATGTGCATAGGAAACTACTACTGGTCTTCTGGGGAACGATCAAAGCGTAGACTGTTAGAGACATTACTCCCCTGGAGGAAAGTGCGCATGGTGACTGTTGTATTCAATCCCGATGCAATTTCTGTGTTTCATCAACACTCTGATACTCCACAGAATACAGAATGATTCCAGATGTTAATCGGAAACTACTACTGGTCTTCCAGGGAACGATCAAAGCGTAGACTCTTTGAGACATTACTAACATGGAGGAAAGTGCGCATGGTGACTGTTGTATTCAATCCCGATGCAATTTCTGTGTTTCATCAACACTCTGATAGTCCACAGATTACAGAATGCCTCCAGATGTTCATCGGAAACAACTACTGGTCTTCCAGGGAACGATCAAAGCGTAAACTGTTTGAGACATTACTCCCATGGAGGAAAGTGCGCATGGTGACTGTTGTATTCAATCCCGATGCAATTTCTGTGTTTCATCAACACTCTGATAGTCCACAGATTACAGAAAGCCCCAGATGTGCATCGGAAACTACTACTGTTCTTCCAGAGAACGATCAAAGCGTAGACTCTTTGAGACATCACTCCCATGGAGGAAACTGCGCAAGGAGACTGTTGTATTCAACCCCGATGCAATTTCTGTGTTTCATCAACACTCTGATAGTCCACAGTGTACAGAAAGCCTCCAGATGTGCATAGGAAACTACTACTGGTCTTCTGGATAACGATCAAAGCGTAGACTGTTAGAGAGATTACTCCCATGGAGGAAAGTGCGCATGGTGACTGTTGTATTCAATCCCGATGCAATTACTGTGTTTCATTAACACCCTGATAGTCTACACATTACAGAATGCCACCAGATGTGCATCGGAAACTGCTACTGGTCTTCCAGGGAACGATCAAATCGTAGTTTGTTCGAGACATACTTCCCGTGGAGGAAAGTGCGCATGGTGACTGTTGTATTCATTCCCGATGCAATTTCTTTGTTTCTTTGACACTCTGATAGTCCACAGATTACAGAATGTCACCAGATGTGCATCGGAAACTACTACTGGTCTTCCAGGGAACGATCAAAGAACAGACTGTTTGAGACACTACTCCCGTGGAGGAAACTGCGCATGGTGACTGTTGTATTCAATCCCGATGCAATTTCTGTGTTTCATCAACACTCTGATACTCCACAGATTACAGAATGCCTCCAGATGTGCATCGGAAACTACTACTGGTCTTCCAGGGAACGATCAAAGTGTAGACTATTTGAGACAATACTCCCATGGAAGAAAGTGCGCATGGTGACTGTTGTATTCAATCGCGTTGCAATTTCTGTGTTTCATCAACACTCTGATAGTCCACAGAGTACAGAAAGCCTCCAGATGTGCATCGGAAACTACTACTGGTCTTCCAGGGAACGATCAAATCGTAGACTGTTTGAGACATTACTTTTATGGGGGAATGTGCGCATGGCGACTGTTGTATTCAATCCCGATGCAATTTCTGTGTGTCATCAACACTCTAATAGTCCACAGATTACAGAAATTCTCCAGATGTGCATCGGAAACTACTACTGGTCTTACAGTGAACGATCAAAGCATAGACTGTTTGAGAATTACTCCCATGGAGGAAAGTGCGCATGGTGATTGTTGTATTCAATCACGATGCAATTTCTGTGTTTCATCAACACTCTGATAGGCCACAGATTACAGAATGCCACCAGATGTGCATCGGAAACTACTACTGGTCTTCCAGGGAACGATCAAAGCGTAGACTGTTCGAGACATACCTCCCGTGGAGGAAAGTGCGCATGGTGACTGTTGTATTCATTCCCGATGCAATTTCTGTGTTTCTTTAACACTCTGATAGTCCACAGATTACAGAATGCCACTAGATGTGCATCGGAAACTACTACTGGTCTTCCAGGGAACGATCAAAACGTAGACTGTTTGAGACATTACTCCCATGGAGGAAACTGCGCATGGAGACTGTTGTATTCATTCCCGATGCAATTTCTGTGTTTCATCAACACTCTGATAGTCCACAGTGTACAGAAAGCCTCTGGATGTGCATAGGAAACTACTACTGGTCTTCTGGGGAACGATCAAAGCGTAGACTGTTAGAGACATTACTCCCGTGGAGGAAAGTGCGCATGGTGACAGTTGTATTCTATCCCGATGCAATTTCTGTGTTTCATCAACACTCTGATACTCCACAGAATACAGAATGCCTCCAGATGTTAATCGGAAACAACTACTGGTCTTCCAGGAAACGATCAAAGCGTAGACTGTTTGAGACATTACTACCGTGGAGGAAAGTGCGCATGGTGACTGTTGTATTCAATCCCGTTGCAATTTCTGTGTTTCATCAACACTCTGATAGTCCACAGATTACAGAATGCCTCCAGATGTGCATCGGAAACTACTGCTGGTCTTCCAGGGAACGATCAAAGCGTAGACTATTTGAGACATTACTCCCATGGAGGAAAGTGCGCATGGTGACTGTTGTATTCAATCCCGATGCAATTTCTGTGTTTCATCAACATTCTGATAGTCCACAGATTACAGAATGCCTCCAGATGTTCATCGTAAACTGCTACTGGTCTTCCAGGGAACGATCAAAGCGTAGACTGTTTCAGACATTACTCCCATGGAGGACACTGCGCATGCAGACTCTTGTATTCAACCCCGTTGCAATTTCTGTCTTTCATCAACACTCTGATAGTCCACAGTGTACTGAAAGCCTCTAGATTTGCATAGGAAACTACTACTGGTCTTCTGGGGAACGATCAAAGTGTAGACTGTTAGAGACATTACTCCCATGGAGGAAAGTGCGCATGGTGACAGCTGTATTCAATCCCGATGCAATTTCTGTGTTTCATCAACACTCTGATACTCCACAGAATACAGAATGCCTCCAGATGTTAATCGGAAACTACTACTGGTCTTCCAGGGAACGATCAAAGCGTAGACTCTTTGAGACATTACTAACATGGAGGAAAGTGCGCATGGTGACTGTTGTATTCAATCCCGATGCAATTTCTGTGTTTCATCAACACTCTGATAGTCCGCAGATTACAGAATGCCGCCAGATGTTCATCGGAAACTACTACTGGTGTTCCAGGGAACGATCAAAGCGTAGACTGTTTGAGACATTACTAGCGTGGAGGAAAGTGCGCATGGTGACTGTTGTATTCAATCCCGTTGCAATTTCTGTGTTTCATCAACACTCTGATAGTCCACAGATTACTGAATGCCTCCAGATGTGCATCGGAAACTACTACTGGTCTTCCAGGGAACGATCAAAGCGTAGACTATTTGAGACATTACTCCCATGGAGGAAAGTGCGCATGGTGACTGTTGTATTCAATCCCGATGCAATTTCTGTGTTTCATCAACATTCTGATAGTCCACAGATTACGGAATGCCTCCAGATGTTCATCGTAAACTTCTACTGGTCTTCCAGGGAACGATCAAAGCGTAGACTGTTTCAGACATTACTCCCATGGAGGACACTGCGCATGCAGACTCTTGTATTCAACCCCGATGCAATTTCTGTCTTTCATCAACACTCTGATAGTCCACAGTGTACAGAAAGCCTCTAGATTTGCATAGGAAACTACTACTGGTCTTCTGGGGAACGATCAAAGCGTAGACTGTTAGAGACATTACTCCCATGGAGGAAACTGCGCATGGCGACTGTTGTATTCATTCCCGACGCAATTTCTGTGTTTCATCAACTCTCTGATAGTCCACATATTACAGAATGCCACTAAATGTGCATCGGAAAATACTACTGGTCTTCCAGGGAACGATCAAAGCGTTGACTGTTTGGGACATTACTCCCATGGAGGAAAGTGCGCATGGTGAGTGTTGTATTCAATCGGGATGCAATTTCTGGGTTTCATCATCACTCTGATAGTCCACAGATTACAGAATGCCACCAGATGTGCATCGGAAACTATCACTGGTCTTCCAGGGAACGATCGAAGCGTAGACTGTTTGAGACATACCTCCCGTGGAGGAAAGTGCGTATGGTGACTGTTGTAATCACTCCCGATGCAATTTCTGTGTTTCTTTAACACTCTGATAGTCCACAGATTACAGAATGCCACCAGATGTGCATCGGAAACTACTACTGGTCTTCCTGGGAACGATCAAAGAATAGACTGTTTGAGACACTACTCCCGTGGAGGAAAGTGCGCATGGTGACTGTTGTATTCAATCCCGATGCAATTTCTGTGTTTCATCAACACTCTGATACTCCACAGATTACAGAATGCCTCCAGATGTGCATCGGAAACTACTACTGGTCTTCCAGGGAACGATCAAAGTGTAGACTATTTGAGACATTACTCCCATGGAGGAAAATGCGCATGGTGACTGTTGTATTCAATCGCGATGCAATTTCTGTGTTTCATCAACACTCTGATAGTACTCAGAGTACAGAAAGCCTCCAGATGTGCATCGGAAACTACTACTGGTCATCCAGGGAACGATCAAAGCGTAGACTGTTTGAGACATTACTCCCATGGAGGAAACTGCGCATGGAGACTGTTGTATTCATCCCCGATGCAATTTCTGTGTTTCATCAACACTCTGATAGTCCACAGTGTACAGAAAGCCTCTAGATGTGCATAGGAAACTACTACTGGTCTTCTGGGGAACGATCAAAGCGTAGACTGTTAGAGACATTACTCCCGTGGAGGAAAGTGCGCATGGTGACTGTTGTATTCAACCCCGATGCAATTTCTGTGTTTCATCAACACTCTGATAGTCCACAGATTACAGAATGCCTCCAGATGTCCTTCGGAAACTACTACTGGTCTTCCAGGGAACGATCAAAGCGTAAACTGTTTGAGACATTACTCCCATGGAGGAAAGTGCGCATGGTGACTGTTGTATTCAATCCGGATGCAATTTCTGTGTTTCATCAACACTCTGATAGCCCACATTTTCAGAATGCCTCCAGATGTGCATCGAAAACTACTACTGGTCTTCCAGTGAACGATCAAAGCGTAGACTGTTTAGACATTACTCCCATGGAGGATAGTGAGCATGGTGACTGTTGTATTCAATCCCGATGTAATTTCTGTGTTTCATCAACATTCTGATAGTCCACAGATTACGGAATGAATCCAGATGTTCATCGTAAACTGCTACTGGTCTTCCAGGGAACGATCAAAGCGTAGACTGTTTCAGACATTACTCCCATGGAGGACACTGCGCATGCAGACTCTTGTATTCAACCCCTTGCAATTTCTGTCTTTCATCAACACTCTGATAGTCCACAGTGTACAGAAAGCCTCTAGATTTGCATAGGAAACTACTACTGGTCTTCTGGGGAACGATCAAAGCGTAGACTGTTAGAGACATTACTCCCATGGAGGAAACTGCGCATGGCGACTGTTGTATTCATTCCCGACGCAATTTCTGTGTTTCATCAACTCTCTGGTAGTCCACAGATTACAGAATGCCACTAAATGTGCATCGGAAAATACTACTGGTCTTCCAGGGAACGATCAAAGCGTTGACTGTTTGGGACATTACTCCCATGGAGGAAAGTGCGCATGGTGAGTGTTGTATTCAATCGGGATGCAATTTCTGGGTTTCATCATCACTCTGATAGTCCACAGATTACAGAATCCCACCAGATGTGCATCGGAAACTATCACTGGTCTTCCAGGGAACGATCAAAGCGTAGACTGTTTGAGACATACCTCCCGTTGAGGAAAGTGCGCATGGTGACTGTTGTAATCATTCCCGATGCAATTTCTGTGTTTCTTTAACACTCTGATAGTCCACAGATTACAGAATGCCACCAGATGTGCATCGGAAACTACTACTGATCTTCCAGGGAACGATCAAAGAATAGACTGTTTGAGACACTACTCCCGTGGAGGAAAGTGCGCATGGTGACTGTTGTATTCAATCCCGATGCAATTTCTGTGTTTCATCAACACTCTGATACTCCACAGATTACAGAATGCCTCCAGATGTGCATCGGAAACTACTACTGGTCTTCCAGGGAACGATCAAAGTGTAGACTATTTGAGACATTACTCCCATGGAGGAAAATGCGCATGGTGACTGTTGTATTCAATCGCGATGCAATTTCTGTGTTTCATCAACACTCTGATAGTACACAGAGTACAGAAAGCCTCCAGATGTGCATCGGAAACTACTACTGGTCATCCAGGGAACGATCAAAGCGTACACTGTTTGAGACATTACTCCCATGGAGGAAACTGCGCATGGAGACTGTTGTATTCATCCCCGATGCAATTTCTGTGTTTCATCAACACTCTGATAGTCCACAGTGTACAGAATGCCTCTAGATGTGCATAGGAAACTACTACTGGTCTTCTGGGGAACGATCAAAGCGTAGACTGTTAGAGACATTACTCCCGTGGAGGAAAGTGCGCATGGTGACTGTTGTAGTCAATCCCGATGCAATTTCTGTGTTTCATCAACACTCTGATAGTCCACAGATTACAGAAAGCCTCTAGATGTGCATAGGAAACTACTACTGGTCTTCCAGGTAACGATCAAAGCGTAGACTGTTAGAGACATTACTCCCATGGAGGAAAGTGCGCATGGCGACTGTTGTATTCAATCCCGATGCAATTTCTGTGTTTCATCAACACTCTGATACTCCACAGATTACAGAATGCCTCCAGATGTTCATCGGAAACAACTACTGGTCTTCCAGGTAACGATCAAAGCGTAAACTGTTTGAGACATTACACCCATGGAGGAAAGTGAGCATGGTGACTGTTGTATTCAATCCCGATGCAATTTCTGTGTTTCATCAACACTCTGATAGTCCACGGATTACAGAAAGCCCCAGATGTGCATCGGAAACTACTACTGTTCTTCCAGGGAACGATCAAAGCGTAGACTGTTCGAGACATCACTCCCATGGAGGAAACTGCGCAAGGAGACTGTTGTATTCAACCCCGATGCAATTTCTGTGTTTCATCACACTCTGATAGTCAACAGTGTCCAGAAAGCCTCCAGATGTGCATAGGAAACTACTACTGGTCTTCTGGATAACGATCAAAGCGTAGACTGTTAGAGAGATTACTCCCATGGAGGAAAGTGCGCATGGTCACTGTTGTATTCAATCCCGATGCAATTACTGTGTTTCATTAACACCCTGATAGTCTACACATTACACAATGCCACCAGATGTGCATCGGAAGCTGCTACTGGTCTTCCAGGGAACGATCATATCGTAGTTTGTTCGAGACATACCTCCCGTGGAGGAATGTGCGCATGGTGACTGTTGTATTCATTCCCGATGCAATTTCTGTGTTTCTTTAACACTCTGATAGTCCACAGATTACAGAATGTCACCAGATGTGCATCGGAAACTACTACTGGTCTTCCAGGGAACGATCAAAGAACAGACTGTTTGAGACACTACTCCTGTGGAGGAAACTGCGCATGGTGACTGTTGTATTCAACCCCGATGCAATTTCTGTGTTTCATCAACACTCTGATACTCCACAGAATACAGAATGCCTCCAGATGTGCATCGGAAACTACTACTGGTCTTCCAGGGAACGATCAAAGTGTAGACTATTTGAGACATTACTCCATGGAAGAAAGTGCGCATGGTGACTGTTGTATTCAATCGCGTTGCAATTTCTTTGTTTCATCAACACTCTGATAGTCCACAGAGTACAGAAAGCCTCCAGATGTGCATCGGAAACTACTACTGGTCTTCTGGGGAACGATCAAAGCGTAGACTGTTAGAGAGATTACTCCCATGGAGGAAAGTGCGCATGGTGACTGTTGTATTCAATCCCGATGCAATTACTGTGTTTCATTAACACCCTGATAGTCTACACATTACAGAATGCCACCAGATGTGCATCGGAAACTACTACTGGTCTTCCAGGGAACGATCAAATCGTAGTTTGTTTGAGTCATTACTCCCGTGGAGGAAAGTGCGCATGGTGACTGTTGTATTCAATCCGGATGCAATTTCTGTGTTTCATCAACACTCTGATACTACACATTTTACTGAATGCCTCCAGATGTGCATCGAAAACTACTACTGGTCTTCCAGGGAACTATGAAAGCGTAGACTGTTTAAGACATTACTGCAATGGAGGAAAGTGCTTATGGTGACTGTTGTATTCAATCCCGATGCAATTTCTGTGTTTCATCAACACTCTGATAGTCCATAGATTACAGAATGCCTCCAGATGTTCATCGGAAACTACTACTGGTCTTCCAGGGAACGATGAAATCGTAGACTGTTTGAGACATTACTTTTATGGGGGAATGTGCGCATGGCGACTGTTGTATTCAATCCGGATGCAATTTCTGTGTTTCATCAACACTCTGATAGGCCACAGATTACAGAATGCCACCAGATGTGCATCGGAAACTACTACTGGTCTTCCAGGGAACGATCAAAACGTAGACTGTTCGAGACATACCTCCCGTGGAGGAAAGTGCGCATGGTGACTGTTGTATTCATTCCCGATGCAATTTCTGTGTTTCTTTAACACTCTGATAGTCCACAGATTACAGAATGCCACCAGATGTGCATCGGAAACTACTACTGGTCTTCCAGGGAACGATCAAAGCGTAGACTGTTTGAGACATTACTGCCATGGAGGAAACTGCGCATGGAGACTGTTGTATTCATCCCCGATGCAATTTCTGTGTTTCATCAACACTCTGATAGTCCACAGTGTACAGAAAGTCTCTGGATGTGCATAGGAAACTACTACTGGTCTTCTGGGGAACGATCAAAGCGTAGACTGTTAGAGACATTACTCCCGTGGAGGAAAGTGCGCATGGTGACAGCTGTAATCAATCCCGATGCAATTTCTGTGTTTCATCAACACTCTGATACTCCACAGAATACAGAATGCCTCCAGATGTTAATCGGAAACTACTACTGGTCTTCCAGGGAACGATCAAAGCGTAGACTGTTTGAGACATTACTAGCGTGGAGGAAAGTGCGCATGGTGACTGTTGTATTCAATCCCGTTGCAATTTCTGTGTTTCATCAACACTCTGATAGTCCACAGATTACAGAATGCCTCCAGATGTGCATCGGAAACTACTACTGGTCTTCCAGGGAACGATCAAAGCGTAGACTATTTGAGACATTAGTCCCATGGAGGAAAGTGCGCATGGTGACTGTTGTATTCAATCCCGATGCAATTTCTGTGTTTCATCAACATTCTGATAGTCCACAGATTACGGAATGCCTCCATATGTTCATCGTAAACTGCTACTGGTCTTCCAGGGAACGATCAAAGCGTAGACTGTTTCAGACATTACTCCCATGGAGGACACTGCGCATGCAGACTCTTGTATTCAACCCCGATGCAATTTCTGTCTTTCATCAACACTCTGATAGTCCACAGTGCACAGAAAGCCTCTAGATTTGCATAGGAAACTACTACTGGTCTTCTGGGGAACGATCAAAGCGTAGACTGTTAGAGACATTACTCCCATGGAGGAAACTGCGCATGGCGACTGTTGTATTCATTCCCGACGCAATTTCTGTGTTTCATCAACTCTCTGATAGTCCACAGATTACAGAATGCCACTAAATGTGCATCGGAAAATACTACTGGTCTTCCAGGGAACGATCAAAGCGTTGACTGTTTGGGACATTACTCCCCTGGAGGAATGTGCGCATGGTGAGTGTTGTATTCAATCGGGATGCAGTTTCTGGGTTTCATCATCACTCTGATAGTCCACAGATTACAGAATGCCACCAGATGTGCATCGGAAACTATCACTGGTCTTCCAGGGAACGATCAAAGCGTAGACTGTTTGAGACATACCTCCCGTGGAGGAAAGTGCGCATGGTGACTGTTGTAATCACTCCCGATGCAATTTCTGTGTTTCTTTAACACTCTGATAGTCCACAGATTACAGAATGCCACCAGATGTGCATCGGAAACTGCTACTGGTCTTCCAGGGAACGATCAAAGAATAGACTGTTTGAGACACTACTCCCGTGGAGGAAAGTGCACATGGTGACTGTTGTATTCAATCCCGATGCAATTTCTGTGTTTCATCAACACTCTGATACTCCACAGATTACAGAATGCCTCCAGATGTGCATCGGAAACTACTACTGGTCTTCCAGGGAACGATGAAAGTGTAGACTATTTGAGACATTACTCCCATGGAGGAAAATGCGCATGGTGACTGTTGTATTCAATCGCGATGCAATTTCTGTGTTTCATCAACACTCTGATAGTACTCAGAGTACAGAAAGCCTCCAGATGTGCATCGTAAACCACTACTGGTCATCCAGGGAACGATCAAAGCGTAGACTGTTTGAGACATTACTCCCATGGAGGAAACTGCGCATGGAGACTGTTGTATTCATCCCCGATGCAATTTCTGTGTTTCATCAACACTCTGATAGTCCACAGTGTACAGAAAGCCTCTAGATGTGCATAGGAAACTACTACTGGTCTTCTGGGGAACGATCAAAGCGTAGACTGTTAGAGACATTACTCCCGTGGAGGAAAGTGCGCATGGTGACTGTTGTATTCAATGCCGATGCAATTTCTGTGTTTCATCAACACTCTGATAGTCCACAGATTACAGAATGCCTCCAGATGTCCTTCGGAAACTACTACTGGTCTTCCAGGGAACGATCAAAGCGTAAACTGTTTGAGACATTACTCCCATGGAGGAAAGTGCGCATGGTGACTGTTGTATTCAATCCGGATGCAATTTCTGTGTTTCATCAACACTCTGATAGCCCACATTTACAGAATGCCTCCAGATGTGCATCGAAAACTACTACTGGTCTTCCAGGGAACGATCAAAGCGTAGACTGTTTAGACATTACTCCCATGGAGGATAGTGCGCATGGTGACTGTTGTATTCAATCCCGATGTAATTTCTGTGTTTCATCAACATTCTGATAGTCCACAGATTACGGAATGAATCCAGATGTTCATCGTAAACTGCTACTGGTCTTCCAGGGAACGATCAAAGCGTAGACTGTTTCAGACATTACTCCCATGGAGGACACTGCGCATGCAGACTCTTGTATTCAACCCCGATGCAATTTCTGTCTTTCATCAACACTCTGATAGTCCACAGTGTACAGAAAGCCTCTAGATTTGCATAGGAAACTACTACTGGTCTTCTGGGTAACGATCAAAGCGTAGACTGTTAGAGACATTACTCCCATGGAGGAAACTGCGCATGGCGACTGTTGTATTCATTCCCGACGCAATTTCTGTGTTTCATCAACTCTCTGATAGTCCACAGATTACAGAATGCCACTAAATGTGCATCGGAAAATACTACTGGTCTTCCAGGGAACGATCAAAGCGTAGACTGTTTGAGACATACCTCCCGTGGAGGAAAGTGCGCATGGTGACTGTTGTAATCATTCCCGATGCAATTTCTGTGTTTCTTTAACACTCTGATAGTCCACAGATTACAGAATGCCACCAGATGTGCATCGTAAACTACTACTGATCTTCCAGGGAACGATCAAAGAATAGACTGTTTGAGACACTACTCCCGTGGAGGAAAGTGCGCATGGTGGCTGCTGTATTCAATGCCGATGCAATTTCTGTGTTTCATCAACACTCTGATACTCCACAGATTACAGAATTCCTCCAGATGTGCATCGGAAACTACTACTGGTCTTCTAGGGAACGATCAAAGTGTAGACTATTTGAGACATTACTCCCATGGAGGAAAATGCGCATGGTGACTGTTGTATTCAATCGCGATGCAATTTCTGTGTTTCATCAACACTCTGATAGTACACAGAGTACAGAAAGCCTCCAGATGTGCATCGGAAACTACTACTGGTCATCCAGGGAACGATCAAAGCGTAGACTGTTTGAGACATTAGTCCCATGGAGGAAACTGCGCATGGAGACTGTTGTATTCATCCCCGATGCAATTTCTGTGTTTCATCAACACTCTGATAGTCCACAGTGTACAGAATGCCTCTAGATGTGCATAGGAAACTACTACTGGTCTTCTGGGGAACGATCAAAGCGTAGACTGTTAGAGACATTACTCCCGTGGAGGAAAGTGCGCATGGTGACTGTTGTATTCAATCCCGATGCAATTTCTGTGTTTCATCAACACTCTGATAGTCCACAGATTACAGAAAGCCTCTAGATGTGCATAGGAAACTACTACTGGTCTTCCAGGGAACGATCAAAGCGTAGACTGTTAGAGACATTACTCCCATGGAGGAAAGTGCGCATGGTGACTGTTGTATTCAATCCCGATGCAATTACTGTGTTTCATCAACACTCTGATACTCCACAGATTACAGAATGCTTCCAGATGTTCATCGGAAACAACTACTGGTCTTCCAGGTAACGATCAAAGCGTAAACTGTTTGAGACATTACACCCATGGAGGAAAGTGCGCATGGTGACTGTTGTATTCAATCCCGATGCAATTTCTGTGTTTCATCAACACTCTGATAGTCCACGGATTACAGAAAGCCCCAGATGTGCATCGGAAACTACTACTGTTCTTCCAGGGAACGATCAAAGCGTAGACTGTTTGAGACATCACTCCCATGGAGGAAACTGCGCAAGGAGACTGTTGTATTCAACCCCGATGCAATTTCTGTGTTTCATCAACACTCTGATAGTCCACAGTGTACAGAAAGCCTCCAGATGTGCATAGGAAACTACTACTGGTCTTCTGGATAACGATCAAAGCGTAGACTGTTAGAGAGATTACTCCCATGGAGGAAAGTGCGCATGGTCACTGTTGTATTCAATCCCGATACAATTACTGTGTTTCATTAACACCCTGATAGTCTACACATTACAGAATGCCACCAGATGTGCATCGGAAACTGCTACTGGTCTTCCAGGGAACGATCAAATCGTAGTTTGTTCGAGACATACCTCCCGTGGAGGAAAGTGCGCATGGTGACTGTTGTATTCATTCCCGATGCAATTTCTGTGTTTCTTTAACACTCTGATAGTCTACAGATTACAGAATGTCACCAGATGTGCATCGGAAACTACTACTGGTCTTCCAGGGAACGATCAAAGAACAGACTGTTTGAGACACTACTCCCGTGGAGGAAACTGCGCATGGTGACTGTTGTATTCAATCCCGATGCAATTTCTGTGTTTCATCAACACTCTGATACTCCACAGAATACAGAATGCCTCCAGATGTGCATCGGACTACTACTGGTCTTCCAGGGAACGATCAAAGTGTAGACTATTCGAGACATTACTCCCATGGAAGAAAGTGCGCATGGTGACTGTTGTATTCAATCGCGTTGCAATTTCTTTGTTTCATCAACACTCTGATAGTCCACAGAGTACAGAAAGCCTCCAGATGTGCATCGGAAACTACTACTGGTCTTCCAGGGAACGATCAAAGCGTGGACTCTTAGAGACATTACTAAAATGGAGGAAAGTGCGCATGGTGACTTTTGTATTCAATCCCGATGCAATTTCTGTGTTTCATCAACATTCTGATAGTCCACAGATTACAGAATGCCACCAGATGTTCATCGTAAACTACTACTGGTCTTCCAGGGAACGATCAAAGCGTAGACTGTTTGAGACATTACTCCCATGGAGGAAACTGCGCAAGGAGGCTGTTGTATTCAACCCCGATGCAATTTCTGTGTTTCATCAACACTCTGATAGTCCACAGTGTACAGAAAGCCTCCAGATGTGCATAGGAAACTACTACTGGTCTTCTGGGGAACGATCAAAGCGTAGACTGTTAGAGAGATTACTCCCATGGAGGAAAGTGCGCATGGTGACTGTTGTATTCAATCCCGATGCAATTACTGTGTTTCATTAACACCCTGATAGTCTACACATTACAAAATGCCACCAGATGTGCATCGGAAACTACTACTGGTCTTCCAGGGAACGATCAAATCGTAGTTTGTTTGAGTCATTACTCCCGTGGAGGAAAGTGCGCATGGTGACTGTTGTATTCAATCCGGATGCAATTTCTGTGTTTCATCAACACTCTGAAATTACACATTTTACAGAATGCCTCCAGATGTGCATCGAAAACTACTACTGGTCTTCCAGGGAACTATGAAAGCGTAGACTGTTTAAGACATTACTGCAATGGAGGAAAGTGCGCATGGTGACTGTTGTATTCAATCCCGATGCAATTTCTGTGTTTCATCAACACTCTGATAGTCCATAGATTACAGAATGCCTCCAGATGTTCATCGGAAACTACTACTGGTCTTCCAGGGAACGATCAAATCGTAGACTGTTTGAGACATTAATTTTATGGGGGAATGTGCGCATGGCGACTGTTGTATTCAATCCCGATGCAATTTCTGTGCTTCATCAACACTCTGATAGGCCACAGATTACAGAATGCCACCAGATGTGCATCGGAAACTACTACTGGTCTTCCAGGGAACGATCAAAACGTAGACTGTTCGAGACATACCTCCCGTGGAGGAAAGTGCGCATGGTGACTGTTGTATTCATTCCCGATGCAATTTCTGTGTTTCTTTAACACTCTGATAGTCCACAGATTACAGAATGCCACCAGATGTGCATCGGAAACTACTACTGGTCTTAAAGGGTACGATCAAATCGTAGACTGTTTGAGACATTACTCCCATGGAGGAAACTGCGCATGGAGACTGTTGTATTCATCCCCGATGCAATTTCTGTGTTTCATTAACACTCTGATAGTCCACAGTGTACAGAAAGTCTCTGGATGTGCATAGGAAACTACTACTGGTCTTCTGGGGAACGATCAAAGCGTAGACTGTTAGAGACATTACTCCCGTGGAGGAAAGTGCGCATGGTGACTGTTGTATTCAATCCCGATGCAATTTCTGTGTTTCATCAACACTCTGATACTCCACAGAATACAGAATGCCTCCAGATGGTAATCGGAAACTACTACTGGTCTTCCAGGGAACGTTCAAAGCGTAGACTCTTTGAGACATTACTAACATGGAGGAAAGTGCGCATGGTGACTGTTGTATTCAATCCCGATGCAATTTCTGTGTTTCATCAACACTCTGATAGTCCACAGATTACAGAATGCCTCCAGATGTGCATCGGAAACTACGACTGGTCTTCCAGGGAACGATCAAAGCGTACACTGTTTGAGACATTACTCCCATGGAGGACACTGCGCATGGAGACTCTTGTATTCAACCCCGATGCAATTTCTGTCTTTCATCAACACTCTGATAGTCCACAGTGTACAGAAAGCCTCTAGATGTGCATAGGAAACTACTACTGATCTTCTGGGGAACGATCAAAGCGTAGACAGTTAGATACTTTACGCCCATGGAGGAAAGTGCGCATGGTGACTGTTGTATTCAATCCCGATGCAATTTCTGTGTTTGATCAACACTCTGATAGTCCACAGATTACAGAAAGCCCCAGATGTGCATCGGAAACTACTACTGTTCTTCCAGGGAACGATCAAAGCGTAGACTGTTTGAGACATCACTCCCATGGAGGAAACTGCGCAAGGAGACTGTTGTATTCAACCCCGATGCAATTTCTGTGTTTCATCAACACTCTGATAGTCCACAGTGTACAGAAAGCCTCCAGATGTGCACAGGAAACTACTACTGGTCTTCTGGATAACGATCAAAGCGTAGACTGTTAGAGAGATTACTCCCATGGGGGAAAGTGCGCATGGTGACTGTTGTATTCATTCCCGATGCAATATCTGTGTTTCTTTAACACTCTGATAGTCCACAGATTACAGAATGTCACCAGATGTGCATCGGAAACTACTACTGGTCTTCCAGGGAACGATCAAAGAACAGACTGTTTGAGACACTACTCCCGTAAAGGAAACTGAGCATGGTGACTGTTGTATTCAATCCCGATGCAATTTCTGTCTTTCATCAACACTCTGATACTCCACAGATTACAGAATGCCTCCAGATGTGCATCGGAAACTACTACTGGTCTTCCAGGGAACGATCAAAGTGTAGACTATTTGAGACATTACTCCCATGGAAGAAAGTGCGCATGGTGACTGTTGTATTCAATCGCGATGCAATTTCTGTGTTTCATCAACACTCTGATAGTCCACAGAGTACAGAAAGCCTCCAGATGTCCATCGGAAACTACTACTGGTCTTCCAGGGAACGATCAAAGCGTGGACTCTTAGAGACATTACTAAAATGGAGGAAAGTGCGCACGGTGACTTTTGTATTCAATCCCGATGCAATTTCTGTGTTTCATCAACATTCTGTTAGTCCACAGATTACAGAATGCCTCCAGATGTTCATCGTAAACTACTACTGGTCTTCCAGGGAACGGTCAAAGCGTAGACTGTTTGAGACATTACTCCCATGGAGGAAACTGCGCAAGGAGACTGTTGTATTCAACCCCGATGCAATTTCTGTGTTTCATGAACACTCTGATAGTCCACAGTGTACAGAAAGCCTCCAGATGTGCATAGGAAACTACTACTGGTCTTCTGGGGAACGATCAAAGCGTAGACAATTAGAGAGATTACTCCCATGGAGGAAAGTGCGCATGGTGACTGTTGTATTCAATCCCGATGCAATTACTTTGTTTCATTAACACCCTGATAGTCTACACATTACAGAATGCCACCAGATGTGCATCGGAAACTACTACTGGTCTTCCAGGGAACGATCAAATCGTAGTTAGTTTGAGACATTACTCCCGTGGAGGAAAGTGCGCATGGTGACTGTTGTATTCAATCCGGATGCAATTTCTGTGTTTCATCAACACTCTGATACTACACATTTTACAGAATGCCTCCAGATGTGCATCGAAAACTACTACTGGATTCCAGGGAACTATGAAAGCGTAGACTGTTTGGGACATTACGCCAATGGAGGAAAGTGCGCATGGTGACTGTTGTATTCAATCCCGATGCAATTTCTGTGTTTCATCAACACTCTGATAGTCCATAGATTACAGAATGCCTCCAGATGTTCATCGGAAACTACTAATGGTCTTCCAGGGAACGATAAAATCGTAGACTGTTTGAGACATTACTTTTATGGGGGAATGTGCGCATGGCGACTGTTGTATTCAATCCCGATGCAATTTCTGTGTTTCATCAACACTCTAATATTCCACAGATTACAGAATGCCTCCAGATGTGCATCGGAAACTACTACTGGTCTTACAGTGAACGATCAAAGCATAGACTGTTTGAGAATTACTCCCATGGAGGAAAGTGCGCATGGTTATTGTTGTATTCAATCCCGATGCAATTTCTGTGTTTCATCAACACTCTGATAGGCCACAGATTACAGAATGCCACCAGATGTGCATCGGAAACTACTACTGGTCTTCCAGGGAACGATCAAAGCGTAGACTGTTCGAGACATACCTCACGTGGAGGAAAGTGCGCATGGTGACTGTTGTATTCATTCCCGATGCAATTTCTGTGTTTCTTTAACACTCTGATAGTCCACAGATTACAGAATGCCACCAGATGTGCATCGGAAACTACTACTGGTCTTCCAGGGAACGATCAAAGAATAGACTGTTTGAGACACTACTCCCGTGGAGGAAAGTGCGCATGGTGACTGTTGCATTCAATCCCGATGCAATTTCTGTGTTTCATCAACATTCTGATACTCCACAGATTACAGAATGCCTCCAGATGTGCATCGGAAACTACTATTGGTCTTCCAGGGAACGATCAAAGTGTAGACCATTTGAGACATTACTCCCATGGAGGAAAGTGCGCATGGTGACTGTTGTATTCAATCGCGATGCAATTTCTGTGTTTCATCAACACTCTGATAGTACACAGAGTACAGAAAGCCTCCAGATGTGCATCGGAAACTACTACTGGTCTTCCAGGGAACGATCAAAGCGTAGACTGTTTGAGACATTACTCCCATGGAGGAAACTGCGCATGGAGACTGTTGTGTTCATCGCCGATGCAATTTCTGTGTTTCATCAACACTCTGATAGTCCACAGTGTACAGAAAGCCTCTAGATGTGCATAGGAAACTACTACTGGTCTTCTGGGGAACGATCAAAGCGTAGACTGTTAGAGACATTACTCCCGTGGAGGAAAGTGCGCATGGTGACTGTTGTATTCAATCCCGATGCAATTTCTGTGTTTCATCAACACTCTGATAGTCCACAGATTACAGAATGCCTCCAGATGTTCATCGGAAACTACTACTGGTCTTCCAGGGAACGATCAAAGCGTAAACTGTTTGAGACATTACTCCCATGGAGGAAAGTGCGCATGGTGACTGTTGTATTCAATCCCGTCGCAATTTCTGTGTTTCATCAACACTCTGATAGTCCACAGATTACAGAAAGCCCCAGATGTGCATCGGAAACTAATACTGTTCTTCCAGGGAACGATCAAAGCGTAGACTGTTTGAGACATTACTCCCATGGAAGAAAGTGCGCATGGTGACTGTTGTATTCAATCGCGATGCAATTTCTGTGTTTTATCAACACTCTGATAGTCCACACAGTACAGAAAGCCTCCAGATGTGCATCGGAAACTACTACTGGTCTTCCAGGGAACGATCAAAGCGTGGACTCTTAGAGACATTACTAAAATGGAGGAAAGTGCGCATTGTGACTTTTGTATTCAATCCCGATGCAATTTTTGTGTTTCATCAACATTCTGATAGTCCACAGATTACAGAATGCCTCCAGATGTTCATCGTAAACTACTACTGGTCTACCAGGGAACGATCAAAGCGTAGACTGTTTGAGACATTACTCCCATGGAGGAAACTGCGCAAGGAGACTGTTGTATTGAACCCCGATGCAATATCTGTGTTTCATCAACACTCTGATAGTCCACAGTGTACAGAAAGCCTCCAGATGTGCATAGGAAACTACTACTGGTCTTCTGGGGAACGATCAAAGCGTAGACTGTTAGAGAGATTACTCCCATGGAGGAAAGTGCGCATGGTGACTGTTGTATTCAATCCCGATGCAATTACTGTGTTTCATTAACACCCTGATAGACTACACATTACAGAATGCCACCAGATGTGCATCGGAAACTACTACTGGTCTTCCAGGGAAGGATCAAATCGTAGTTTGTTTGAGACATTACTCCCGTGGAGGAAAGTGCGCATGGTGACTGTTGTATTCAATCCGGACGCAATTTCTGTGTTTCATCAACACTCTAATACTACACATTATACAGAATGCGTCCAGATGTGCATCGGAAACTACTACTGGTCTTCCAGGGAACGATCAAAGCGTAGACTGTTTAGACATTACTCCCATGGAGGATAGTGCGCATGGTGACTGTTGTATTCAATCCCGATGCAATTTCTGTGTTTCATCAACACTCTGATACTCCACAGATACAGAATGCCTCCAGATATTAATCGGAAACTACTACTGGTCTTCCAGGGAACGATCAAAGCGTAGACTCTTTGAGACATTACTAACATGGAGGATAGTGCGCATGGTGACTGTTATGTTCAATCCCGATGCAATTCCTGTGTTTCATCAACACTCTGATAGTCCACAGATTACAGAATGCCTCCAGATGTGCATCGGAAACTACTACTGGTCTTCCAGGGAACGATCAAAGCGTAGACTGTTTGAGACATTACTCCAATGGAGGAAAGTGCGCATGGTTACTGTTGTATTCAATCCCGATGCAATTTCTGTGTTTCATCAACACTCTGATAGTCCACAGATTACAGAATGATTCCAGATGTTCTTCGGAAACTACTACTGGTCTTCCTGGGAACGATCAAATCGTATACTGTTTGAGACATTACTTTTATGGGGGAATTCGCGCATGGTGACTGTTGTATTCAATCCCGATGCAATTTCTGTGTTTCATCAACACTCTAATAGTTCACAGATTACAGAATGCCTCCAGATGTGCATCGGAAACTACTACTGGTCTTACAGGGAACGATCAAATCATAGACTGTTTGAGAATTACTCCCATGGAGGAAAGTGCGCATGCTGACTGTTATATTCATTCCCGATGCAATTTCTGTGTTTCATCAACACGCTGATAGGCCACAGATTACAGAATGCCACCCGATGTGCATCGGAAACTACTACTGGTCTTCCAGGGAACGATCAAAGAGTAGACTGTTTGAGACACTACTCCCATGGAGGAAAGTGCGCATGGTGACTGTTGTATTCAATCCCGATGCAATTTCTGAGTTTCATCAACACTCTGATTGTCCCCAGATTACAGAATGCCACCAGATGTGCATCGGAAACTACTACTGGTCCTCCAGGGAACGATCAAATCGTAGACTGTTTCAGACATTACTCCCATGGAGGAGAGTGCGGATGGTGACTCTTGTATTCATTCCCGATGCAATTTCTGTGTTTCATCAACACTTTAATAGTCCACAGATTACAGAATGCTTCCAGATGTGCATCGGAAACTACTACTTGTCTTCCAGTGAAGGATCAAAGCGTAGACTGTTTGAGACATTACTCCCGTGTAGGAAAGTGCGCATGGTGACTGTTGTATTCAATCCAGATGCAATTTCTGTGTTTCATCAACACTCTGATACTCCACAGATTACAGAATGCCACCAGATGTGCATCGGAAACTACTACTGGTCTTCCAGGGAACGATCAAAGCGGAGACTGTTTGAGACATTACTCCCATGGAGGAAAGTGCGCATGGTGACTGTTGTATTCAATCCCGAAGCAATATCTGTGTTTCATCAACACTCTGAATTTCCACAGATTACAGAATGCCTTCAGATGTGCATCGGAAACTACTACTGGTGTTCCAGGGAACGATCAAAGCGTAGACTGTTGAGACATTACTTAATGGAGGAATGTGCGCATGGTGACTGTTGTATTCAATCCCGATTCAATTTCTGTGTTTCATCAACACTCTGATAGTCCTCAGAGAACAGAAAGCCTCCAGATGTGGATCGGAAACTGCTACTGGTCTTCCAGGGAACGATTAAAGCGTAGACTGTTAGAGACACTACTCTCATGGAGGAAAGTGCGCATGGTGACTGTTGTATTCAATCCCGATGCAATTTCTGTGTTTCATCAACACTCTGATATTCCACAGATTACGGAAAGCCCCCAGATGTGAATCGGAAACTACTACCGGTCTTCCACGGAACGATCAAAGCGTAGACTGTTTGAGACATTACTCCCATGTAGGAAACTGGGTATGGTGACTGTTGTATTCATTCCCGATGCAATTTCTGTGTTTCATCAACACTCTGATAGTCCACAGATTACAGAAAGCCACCAGATGTGCATCGGAAACTACCAAAGGTCTAACAGGGAACGATCAAAGCATAGACTGTTTCAGAATTACTCAAATGGAGGAAAGTGCGCATGTTGACAGTTGTATTCAACCCCGATGCATTTCCTGTATTTCATCAACACTCTGATAGTCCACAGTGTACAGAAAGCCTCCAGATGTGCATAGGAAACTACTACTGGTCTTCTGGGGAACGATCAAAGCGTAGACTGTTAGAGACATATCTCCCATGGAGGAAAGTGCGCATGGTGACTGTTGTATTCAATCCCGATGCAATTACTGTGTTTCATCAACACCCTGATGGTCTACACATTACAAAATGCCACCAGATGTGCATCGGAAACTACTACTGGTCTTCCAGGGAACGATCAAATCGTAGATTGTTTGAGACATTACTCCCATGGAGGAAACTGCGCAAGGAGACTGTTGTATTCAACCCCGATGCAATTTCTGTGTTTCATCAACACTCTGATAGTCCACAGTGTACAGAAAGCCTCCAGATGTGCATAGGAAACTACTACTGGTCTTCTGGGGAACGATCAAAGCGTAGACTGTTAGAGAGATTACTCCCATGGAGGAAAGTGCGCATGGTGACTGTTGTATTCAATCCCGATGCAATTACTGTGTTTCATTAACACCCTGATAGACTACACATTACAGAATGCCACCAGATGTGCATCGGAAACTACTACTGGTCTTCCAGGGAAGGATCAAATCGTAGTTTGTTTGAGACATTACTCCCGTGGAGGAAAGTGCGCATGGTGACTGTTGTATTCAATCCGGACGCAATTTCTGTGTTTCATCAACACTCTAATACTACACATTATACAGAATGCCTCCAGATGTGCATCGGAAACTACTACTGGTCTTCCAGGGAACGATCAAAGCGTAGACTGTTTAGACATTACTCCCATGGAGGATAGTGCGCATGGTGACTGTTGTATTCAATCCCGATGCAATTTCTGTGTTTCATCAACACTCTGATACTCCACAGAATACAGAATGCCTCCAAATATTAATCGGAAACTACTACTGGTCTTAAGAGGAACAATCAAAGCGTAGACTGTTAGAGACATTACTCCCATAGAGGAAAGTGCGCATGGTGACTGTTGTATTCAATCCCGATGCAATTACTGTGTTTCATCAACACCCTGATAGTCTACGAATTACAGAATGCCACCAGATGTGCATCGGAAACTACTACTGGTCTTCCAGTGAAGGATCAAAGCGTAGACTGTTTGAGACATTACTCCCGTGTAGGAAAGTGCGCATGGTGACTGTTGTATTCAATCCAGATGCAATTTCTGTGTTTCATCAACACTCTGATACTCCACAGATTACAGAATGCCACCAGATGTGCATCGGAAACTACTACTGGTCTTCCAGGGAACGATCAAAGCGGGGACTGTTTGAGACATTACTCCCATGGAGGAAAGTGCGCATGGTGACTGTTGTATTCAATCCCGAAGCAATTTCTGTGTTTCATCAACACTCTAATAGTTCACAGATTACAGAATGCCTCCAGATGTGCATCGGAAACTACTACTGGTCTTACAGGGAACGATCAAATCATAGACTGTTTGTGAATTACTCCCATGGAGGAAAGTGCGCATGCTGACTGTTATATTCAATCCCGATGCAATTTCTGTGTTTCATCAACACGCTGATAGGCCACAGATTACAGAATGCCACCAGATGTGCATCGGAAACTACTACTGGTCTTCCAGGGAACGATCAAAGAGTAGACTGTTTGAGACACTACTCCCATGGAGGAAAGTGCGCATGGTGACTGTTGTATTCAATCCCGATGCAATTTCTGTGTTTCATCAACACTCTGATACTCCACAGATTACAGAATGCCACCAGATGTGCATCGGAAACTACTACTGGTCCTCCAGCTAACGATAAAATCGTAGACTGTTTCAGACATTACTCCCATGGAGGAGAGTGCGGATGGTGACTCTTGTATTCATTCCCGATGCAATTTCTGTGTTTCATCAACACTTTAACAGTCCACAGATTACAGAATGCCACCAGATGTGCATCGGAAACTACTACTGGTCTTCCAGTGAAGGATCAAAGCGTAGACTGTTTGAGACATTACTCCCGTGTAGGAAAGTGCGCATGGTGACTGTTGTATTCAATCCAGATGCAATTTCTGTGTTTCATCAACACTCTGATACTCCACAGATTACAGAATGCCACCAGATGTGCATCGGAAACTACTACTGGTCTTCCAGGGAAGGATCAAAGCGGAGACTGTTTGAGACATTACTCCCATGGAGGAAAGTGCGCATGGTGACTGTTGTATTCAATCCCGAAGCAATTTCTGTGTTTCATAACACTCTGAATTTCCACAGATTACAGAATGCCTTCAGATGTGCATCGGAAACTACTACTGGTGTTCCAGGTAACGATCAAAGCGTAGACTGTTGAGACATTACTTTTATGGAGGAATGTGCGCATGGTGACTGTTGTATTCAATCCCGATGCAATTTCTGTGTTTCATCAACACTCTGATAGTCCTCAGAGAATAGAGAGCCTCCAGATGTGGATCGGAAACTGCTACTGGTCTTCCAGGGAACGATTAAAGCGTAGACTGTTAGAGACAATACTCCCATGGAGGAAAGTGCGCATGGTGACTGTTGTATTCAATCCCGATGCAATTTCTGTGTTTCATCAACACTCTGATATTCCACAGATTACGGAAAGCCCCCAGATGTGAATCGGAAACTACTACCGGTCTTCCAGGGAACGATCAAAGCGTAGACTGTTTGAGACATTACTCCCATGGAGGAAACTACGCATGGTGATTGTTGTATTAATTCCCGATGCAATTTCTGTGTTTCATCAACACTCTGATAGTCCACAGATTACAGAAAGCCACCAGATGTGCATCGGAAACTACCAAAGGTCTAACAGGGAACGATCAAAGCTTAGACTGTTTGAGAATTACTCAAATGGAGGAAAGTGCGCATGTTGACTGTTGTATTCAACCCCGATGCATTTCCTGTGTTTCATCAACACTCTGATAGTCCACAGTGTACAGAAAGCCTCCAGATGGGCATAGGAAACTACTACTGGCCTTCTGGGGAACGATCAAAGCGTAGACTGTTAGAGACATTTCTCCCATGGAGGAAAGTGCGAATGGTGACTGTTGTATTCAATCCCGATGCAATTACTGTGTTTCATCAACACCCTGATAGTCTACACATTACAAAATGCCACCAGATGTGCATCGGAAACTACTACTGGTCTTCCAGGGAACGATCAAATCGTAGATTGTTTGAGACATTGCTCCCGTGGAGGAAAGTGCGCATGGTGACTGTTCTATTCAATCCGGATGAAATTTCTGTGTTTCATCAACACTCTGATAGTCCACATTTTACAGAATGCCTCCAGATGTGCATCGAAAACTACTACTGGTCTTCCAGGGAACGATGAAAGCGTAGACTGTTTGAGACATTAGTCCAATGGAGGAAAGTGCGCATTGTGACTGTTGTATTCAATCCCGATGCAATTTCTGTGTTTCATCAACACTCTGATAGTCCATAGATTACAGAATGCCTCCAGATGTGCATCGGAAACTGCTACTGGTCTTCCAATGAACGATCAAAGCGTAAACTCTTTGAAACATTACTCCCATGGAGGAAAGTGCGAATGGTGACTGTTGTATTCAATCCCGATGCAATTTCTGTGTTTCATCAACACTCTGGTAGTCCATAGATTACAGAATGCCTCCAGATGTGCAATTGAAACTACTACTGGTCTTCCAGGGAACGATCAAAGCGTAGACTGTTTGAGACATTACACCCATGGAGGAAACTGCGCTTGGAGACTGTTGTATTCAATCCCGATGCAATTTCTGTGTTTCATCAACACTCTGATAGTCCACAGAGTACAGAAAGCCTCCAGATGTGCATCGGAAACTACTACTGGTCTTCTAGGGAACGATCAAAGCGTAGACTGTTAGAGACATTACTCCCATGGAGGAAAGTGCGCATGGTGAATGTTGTATTCAATCCCGATGCAATTACTGTGTTTCATCAACACTCTGATAGTCTACACATTACAGAATGCCACCATATGTGCCTCGGAAACTACTACTGGTCTTCCAGGCAACGATCAAATCGTAGATTGTTTGAGACAGTATTCCCGTTGAGGAAAGTGCGAATGGTGACTGTCGTATTCAATCCCGACGCAATTTCTGTGTTTCATCAACACTCTGATAGACCACAGACTACAGAATGCCTCCAGACGTGCATCGGAAACTACTACTGGTCTTCCAGGGAACGATCAAAGCGTAGACTATTTGAGACATTACTCCCATGGAGGAAAGTGCGCATGGTGACTGTTGTATTCAATCGTGATGCAATTTCTGTGTTTCATCAACACTCTGATAGTCCACAGAGTACAGAAAACCTCCAGATGTGCATCGGAAACTACTACTGGTCTTCCAGGGAACGATGAAAGCGTAGAATGTTAGAGACATTACTCCCATGGAGGAAAGTGCGCATGGTGACTGTTGTATTCAATCCCGATGCAAATTCTGTGTTTCATCAACACACAGATAGTCCACACAGTACACAACGCCTTGAGATGTGTATGCGAAACTACTACTGGTCATACAGGGAACGATCAAATCATAGACTCTTTGAGAATTACTCCTATGGAGGAAAGTGCGCATGGTGACTGTTGTATTCAATCCTGTGCAATTTCTGTGTTACATCAACACTCTGATAGTCCACAGAGAACAGAAAGCCTCCAGATGTGCATCGGATACTACTACTGCTCTTCCAGGGAACGATCAAAGTTTAGACTGTTTGAGACATTACTCCCATGGAGGAAAGTGGGAATGGTGACTGTTGTATTCAATCCCGATGCAATTTCTGTGTTTCATCAACACTCTGATATTCCACAGATTACAGAATGCCTCCAGATGTGCATCGGAAACTACTACTGGTCTTCCAGGGAACGATCAAAGCGTAGACTGTTGAGACATTACTTTTATAGAGGAATGTGAGCATGGTGACTGTTGTATTCAATCCCGATGCAATTTCTGTGTTTCATCAACACTCTGATACTCCACAGATTAAAGAATGCCTCCAGATGTGCATCGGCAACTGCTACTGGTCTTCCAGGTAACGATCAAAGCGTAAACTCTTTGAAACATTACTCCCAAGGAAGACAAGTGGGCATGGTGATTGTTGTATTCAATCCCGATGCAATTTCCGTGTTTCATCAACACTCTGATATTCCACAGATTACGGAAAGCCTCCATATGTGCATCGGAAACTACTACTGGTCTTCCAGGGAACGATCAAACGTAGACTGTTAGAGACATTACTCCCATGGAGTAAAGTGCGCATGGTGACTGTTGTATTCAATCCCGATGCAATTTCTGTGTTTCATCAACACTCTGGTAGTCCACAGATTACAGAATGACTCCAGATGTGCAATTGAAACTACTACTGGTCTTCCAGGGAACTATCAAAGCGTAGACTGTTTGAGAATTACCCCCATGGAGGAAACTGCGCATGGAGACTGTTGTATTCAATCCCGATGCAATTTCTGTGTTTCATCAACACTCTGATAGTCCACGGAGAACAGAAAGCCTCCAGATGTGCTTCCTAAACTACTACTGGTCTTCCTGGGAACGATCAAAGCGTAAACTGTTAGTGACATTACTCCCACGGAGGAAACTGCGCATGGAGACTATTGTATTACTCCCCGATGCAATTTCTGTGTTTCATCAACACTCTGATAGTCCTCAGTGTACAGAAAGCCTCCAGATGTGCATAGGAAACTACTACTGGTGTTCTGGGGAACGATCACAGCGTAGACTGTTAGAGACATTACTCCCATGGAGGAAAGTGCGCATGGTGACTGTTGTATTCAATCCCGAGGCAATTTCTGTGTTTCATCAACACTCTGATAGTCCACAGATTACAGAAAGCCCCCAGATGTGCATCGGAAACTACTACTGGTCTTCCAGGGAACGATCAAAGCGTAGACTGTTTGAGACATTACTCCCATGGAGGAAACTGTGCATGGAGACTGTTGTATTCATTCCCGATGCAATTTATGTGTTTCATCAACACTCTGATAGTCCACAGATTACAGAATGCCACCAGATGTGCATCGGAAACTACTACTGGTCTTACAGGGAACGATCAAAGCATAGATTGTTTGAGACAGTACTCCCGTGGAGGAAAGTGCGCATAGTGACTGTTGTATTCAATCCCGACGCAATTTCTGTTTTTCGTCAACACTCTGATAGTCAACAGACTACTGAATGCCTCCAGATGTGCATCGGAAACTACTACTGGTCTTCCAGGGATCGATCAAAGCGTAGACAGTTCGAGACATTACTCCCATGGAGGAAAGTGCGCATGGTGACTGGTGTATTCAATCCCGATGCAATTTCTGTGTTTCATCAACACTCAGATAGTCCACAGAGTACAGAATGCCTCGAGATGTGCATCGGAAACTACTACTGGTCTTACAGGGAACGATCAAATCATGGACTGTTTGAGAATTTCTAACATGGAGGAAAGTGCGCATGGTGACTGTTGTATTCAATCCCGATGCAATTTCTGTGTTTCATCAACACTCTGGTAGTCCACAGATTACAGAATGACTCCAGATGTGCAATTGATACTACTACTGGTCTTCCAGGGAACTATCAAAGCGTAGACTGTTTGAGAATTACCCCCATGGAAGAAACTGCGCATGGAGACTGTTGTATTCAATCCCGATGCAATTTCTGTGTTTCATCATCACTCTGATAGTCCACAGAGAACAGAAAGCCTCCAGATGTGCATCCTAAACTACTACTGGTCTTCCTGGGAACGATCAAAGCGTAAACTGTTAGAGACATTACTCCCACGGAGGAAACTGCGCATGGAGACTATTGTATTACACCCCGATGCAATTTCTGTGTTTCATCAACACTCTGATAGTCCACAGAGTACAGAAAGCCTCCAGATGTGCATAGGAAACTACTACTGGTCTTCTGGGGAACGATCACAGCGTAGACTGTTAGAGACATTACTCCCATGAAGGAAAGTGCGCATGGTGACTGTTGTATTCAATCCCGAGGCAATTTCTGTGTTTCATCAACACTCTGATAGTCCACAGATTACAGAAAGCCCCCAGATGTGCATCGGAAACTACTACTGGTCTTCCAGGGAACGATCAAAGCGTAGACTGTTTGAGACATTACTCCCAGGGAGGAAACTGCGCATGGTGACTGTTGTATTCATTCCTGATGCAATTTCTGTGTTTCATCAACACTCTGATAGTCCACAGATTACAGAATGCCACCAGATGTGCATCGGAAACTACTACTGGTCTTACAGGTAACGATCAAAGCATAGACTGTTTGAGAATTACTCCCATGGAGGAAAGTGGGCATGTTGACTGTTGTATTCAATCCCGAGGCTATTTCTGTGTTTCATCAACACTCTGATAGTCCACAGATTACAGAAAGCCCCCAGATGTGCATCGGGAACTACTACTGGTCTTCCAGGGAACGATCAAAGCGTAGACTGTTTGAGACATTACTCCCATGGAGGAAACTGCGCATGGAGACTGTTGTATTCAATCCCGATGCAATTTCTGTGTTTCATCAACACTCTGATCGTCCACAGATTACAGAATGCCTCCAGATGTTCATCGGAAACCTCTACTGGTCTTCCAAGGAACGATCAAGGGGTAGACTGTTTGAGACTTTACTCCCATGGAGGAAAGCGCGCATGGTGACTGTTGTATTCAATCCCGATGCAATTTCTGTGTTTCATCAACATTCTGGTAGTCCACAGAGAACAGAAAGACTCCAGATGTGCATCGGAAACTACTACTGGTCTTCCAGGGAACGATCAAAACGTAGACTGTTTGAGACATTACTCCCATGGAGGAAAGTGCGCATGGTGACTGTTGTATTCAATCCCGATGCAATTTCTGTGTTTCATCAACACTCTGATATTCCACAGATTACAGAATGCCTCCAGATGTGCATCGAAAACTACTACTGGTCTTCCAGGGAACGATCAAACGTAGACTGTTAGAGACATTACTCCCATGGAGTAAAGTGCGCCTGGTGACTGTTGTATTCAATCCCGATGCAATTTCTGTGTTTCATCAACACTCTGATAGTCCACAGATTACAGAAAGCCCCCAGATGTGCATCGGAAACTACTACTGGTCTTCCAGGGAACGATCAAAGCGTACACTGTTTGAGACATTACTCCCATGGAGGAAACTGCGCATGGTGACTGTTGTATTCATTCCCGATGCAATTTCTGTGTTTCATCAACACTCTGATAGTCCACAGATTACAGAATGCCACCAGATGTGCATCGGAAACTACTACTGGTCTTACAGGTAACGATCAGAGCATATACTGTTTGAGAATTTCTCCCATGGAGGAAAGTGGGCATGTTGACTGTTGTATTCAATCCCGAGGCTATTTCTGTGTTTCATCAACACTCTGATAGTCCTCAGTGTACAGAAAGCCTCCAGATGTGCATAGGAAACTACTACTGGTCTTCTGGGGAACGATCACAGCGTAGACTGTTAGAGACATTACTCCCATGGAGGAAAGTGCGCATGGTGACTGTTGTATTCAATCCCGAGGCAATTTCTGTGTTTCATCAACACTCTGATAGTCCACAGATTACAGAAAGCCCCCAGATGTGCATCGGAAACTACTACTGGTCTTCCAGGGAACGATCAAAGCGTAGACTGTTTGAGACATTACTCCCATGGAGGAAACTCTGCATGGTGACTGTTGTATTCATTCCCGATGCAATTTCTGTGTTTCATCAACACTCTGATAGTCCACAGACTACTGAATGCCTCCAGATGTGCATCGGAAACTACTACTGGTCTTCCAGGGATCGATCAAAGCGTAGACAGTTCGAGACATTACTCCCATGGAGGAAAGTGCGCATGGTGACTGGTGTATTCAGTCCCGATGCAATTTCTGTGTTTCATCAACACTCAGACAGTCCACAGAGTACAGAATGCCTCGAGATGTGCATCGGAAACTACTACTGGTCTTACAGGGAACGATCAAAGCATAGACTGTTTGAGAATTTCTCCCATGGAGGAAATTGCGCATGGTGACTGTTGTATTCAATCCCGATGCAATTTCTGTGTTTCATCAACACTCTGATAGTCCACAGAGAACAGAAAGCCTCCAGATGTGCATCATAAACTACTACTGGTCTTCCTGGGAACGATCAAAGCGTAAACTGTTAGAGACATTACTCCCACGGAGGAAACTGCGCATGGAGACTATTGTATTACACCCCGATGCAATTACTGTGTTTCATCTACACTCTGATAGTCCACAGTGTACAGAAAGCCTCCAGATGTGCATAGGAAACTACTACTGGTCTTCTGGGGAACGATCACAGCGTAGACTGTTAGAGACATTACTCCCATGAAGGAAAGTGCGCATGGTGACTGGTGTATTCAATCCCGAGGCAATTTCTGTGTTTCATCAACACTCTGATAGTCCACAGATTACAGAAAGCCCCCAGATGTGCATCGGAAACTAGTACTGGTCTTCCAGGGAATGATCAAAGCGTACACTGTTTGAGACATTACTCCCATGGAGGAAACTGCGCATGGTGACTGTTGTATTCATTCCCGATGCAATTTCTGTGTTTCATCAAAACTCTGATAGTCCACAGATTACAGAATGCCACCAGATGTGCATCGGAAACTACTACTGGTCTTACAGGTAACGATCAAAGCATAGACTGTTTGAGAATTACTCCCATGGAGGAAAGTGGGCATGTTGACTGTTGTATTCCATCCCGAGGCTATTTCTGTGTTTCATCAACACTCTGATAGTCCACAGATTACAGAAAGCCCCCAGATGTGCATCGGGAACTACTACTGGTCTTCCAGGGAACGATCAAAGCGTAGACTGTTTGAGACATTACTCCCATGGAGGAAACTGCGCATGGAGACTGTTGTATTCAATCCCGATGCAATTTCTGTGTTTCATCAACACTCTGATAGTCCACATATTACAGAATGCCTCCA